>NW_025946047.1:0-537 GCF_000764305.2 Hyalella azteca | reverse complement strand
TTACAGTGACCGGAGTGCCTCGCGGTCACGACAGCGTAATAGGGTCCCCGCTCTATCCAGTGAGTATCGACTGACTTAATTTTAACTTCGAATACATCTAAGCTCGTCATGAAATTTAGAATTTTCACTTCAAGATGGATTTGTTTCGTTGATTTAGCAATATCCTGAAATACGTACGTTGATCGGTTGAAAAGATAAATGTTAATTTTCACATTATGTTCTAACGAACGAGTTAATTTGATGATTCATTTTAAAAAGTCACCCCGATGTACAAATGAGTTTCTTTGGCAATATTTAAATGTTATCTTCACACAAAATAATCAACATCGTTTACCGTTGGTAGTTATTGAGTTTATTTAAACTAGTGCAGTGTAATTGAAATGTTCAAATCAAAGTTCCTTAGACAGTGCCAAACTTTATTACAAAATCAAAGCTAAATTCAGCCAGCACGTGTTTTGGAAGTGTGAATTGTATTATTTTATTAGTATATTATTATTATTATTATTATTATTATTATTATTATTATTATTATTATTA
>NW_025946046.1:0-17408 GCF_000764305.2 Hyalella azteca | reverse complement strand
GTGTTGCACTGACCCAATGATCGAGATAGATCACGTGTTGCACTGACCCAATGATCGAGATAGATCACGTGTTGCATTGACCCAATGATCGAGATGGATCACGTGTTGCACTGACCCAATGATCGAGATAGATTACGTGTTGCACTGACCCAATGATCGAGATAGATCACGTGTTGCACTGGCCCAATGATCGAGGTAGATCACGTGTTGCACTGACCCAATGATCAAGATAGATTACGTGTTGCACTGACCCAATGATCGAGATAGATCACGTGTTGCACTGACTAAATGATCGAGATAGATCACGTGTTGCACTGACCCAATGATTGAGATCGCAGGCGATTCGCACTGCCCCCGAAATTCCTAAACCTGTGGCAAGCCATAGCAGACACTCAGAGAAAGGAATGGATCTAATTGTCCAAATAGTGCAGCACGAGCAAATATTGGACCTGGGAGACTAAAATAAAATCATAATCAGACTTGAAAAATGTGGTGGTCCTAATTTTAAAGTTTCAGCTGCCTCGCAAAACCAGGTTCCCGTGTTCAGCGATCGGTAACTTGTTACTCCTTTGATATCCTTCGGGATTCCTGACTCGCCCAAACTATAGTTAGTTTAAGGTCTCCTAGTGCTCCGGTCTATTGTCAATCGCTATCTTTTTCCATTGCAACAACCGTAAATTTTTAAGAAAAAATTAGTTAAAGTACAACGTGAATCGGACGAACTCATCGCGGAAGCTATACTTTATTTTTGGGGTTCGTGGTATGAAAAGTATTAAATGGTTCGCAAAATCAATTTTAACCGTTGCGTCATGTAAGTTTCGAATTTCGTGCCGGATCTCAAAAGGGTTTTGATTAAATTATAGCGCGATTTTCTTCAGGACAAATCGTTATATGTGAAATAAAAATCATTTCGGGGACTTTGAAAAATTTCTTCAATGTGTAACCAAATTACCGACTTGCAGTGTGAAGGCGGAGGCTGACAAGCTCATTATTCTCGCTTTACTTTTTTACTTTAATTCCGGTAAAGCAGCTGGATTATTTTTCGAGCCCAGAACTTTAATGCAGTTATTATGGTGATTATGGATTTTGTGAGATAATATATACCTCCAGAATATATTGAATTGAAGTTATTTTTTCTGTGACTGCTCTACGGCTTTAAATTATCTTTGAATTATTGCCTTGACTTCATGTTAATGAGTTGACCCAGTCAGAAATTTCATTTCAATTATTCCTAACGCTAAATATTTTGTATCACAGAGGCCATCAAAATCGAATAATGGAGGCTTCTTCAGGCCATAAACAAACACCTGAATACCTATCAAATATATAGATATTACAGTTGATTTTTCAGTAATGGTTTTCCACGTGTCTCGTTCGTTAATCAACTAACTAAACCACGATTACATTTACTTATTGAAACTTTTAGGCGCACTTTGACCGAAATACCAACTGAATAAGCTCTCTTGTCCATGGATGTTAGCGAGCGACTGTTATTGGCGCCTTCACTGTGCACTGCAATGATCTCCTGTGTATATTAAAATGGGCATTAGTTACTTGCTACGTTAAGTCTTTACGTCATAAGTCTTAGATCCTCGATGGTAATGACCCGTACAAATTTTAAGGATGTATCGTGGATACCTGCATTGTATGTTGCACACTGCATTGAAATTATGGGCTGATTATCGGTGGCCTTACAATCGCCGTTGGTCAGTCGCTTCCGATTCAAACACGGAAAAATTCTGAAAGGTAAATTTGTCAAAACAAAACACTCTCGATCACGCGATGTTCTAGTTGAATTTCCAACCAATATATTGAGCGCAATCTTAAATTTGGCCCGTGATACAAAATTTATTCGCAGTGAACATGAATTAGCATAAATCGGCCCACTCGACTTCAAGTGCATACATAAAATTTAAAATGGTCAGATCATTCGCTTCATTTCGAGTTTTTGAGAAATGAATTCGAGCGGAGCTAAACTTTTTATGTCAGTGTGCATTTTGAGCGCAACTCTCCTGATAACTTGTAAGAACCTTCATTAGCGGTTCACTTTAAAAACAATATAATTTCTATTCATCAGGCTTTCTTTTTTATTAATGAAACAACGTTTGTTTCACTGGCGAAATTATCTTCAATATAAAACAAACGTCCTTTTTCTACACAAAATTTTCTTCTCTAATATTGAGCTGACTTAACTTTTTAACTTAATCTGAAGCTCATGTAGAAAACATTGTCCATCGTTTGTAAAACTTGATTACAATGAATTGCAGAAGATAGGGTGAGGATTAATTCATGTCCATATGTAACAGTTTTTTAAAAGTATTTCTAATTCAAAATTGGATGTGACAATTCGCTGTAGTCAAATTTATGAAAAATTCATGTAAAAAAACATTTGTCCCACGGCCTGCTGCTAACATGGCTGTTGTGAACATGTTTTTCATGTGATTGATTAATATAAAAATAATACAATCGTATCGGGGATATTAATATTTTTCGCTTGAGTGCCAGCAATTTCTGCACAACATTTGTCTGCATTTTGTGAACAAGTTTGAATGTTTAATTGTACCAATTTCTTCTACTAAAAATAAATGCTTAGTTCGATTAAAATGCATGTAAATAAATTCAAATTCGTTAAATATTCCGGAATGTTCTTCGGCTAAAAATTTAATTATTGATCACCATATACTCTAGTCTCCACCTAGATGATCACTGAGATAAAAATCTATCTTTTACAAAATTTATTTTTGAATTCTGAGTCATTAGTACGCCTTGAAAATTTTTTAAAAATAACTCTGTAAAGAACTTTTTCACCAATCCCATGCTTAATTTTTTTCACCAATAAAGGCTTTTTTTAAGTTATGAGAGAAAATTTTCGGGAGAATTTTTGTAGGTAAATGTCGTGCAGTGCTGCCTTGCAGTCATACCGCTATTAGAGTTCAACTTCAGCGTTAATTTATGAAACCAACGCGTTAGTCCGTTGACGGAAACGTTGAGCTCAGATGTAGATGATGTAGTGGAGGTAGACTCAACGTATCATGATGATGATGATGATGATGATGAAGATGATGCCAATTCTCTATGTGATATTACTCTTGTGTATAAATGGAAGTAGTCTAAGGAATCTCTACTTTGATATTGAATAGCGGCGAGCCTTAAGGCTCTTCGATTGTAGTTGTAGGCTGTCTCAGTCATTCCATTTTTGCACTCAGGCCTGCCTACTGAAGTGACCGCGAACATTTTTTCATTTTGGGTCATTGATATCTTTAAATAAATTTTGCGTTAGCAATCATTGCCCGTAGCTCTTACAATCGCATGCAATCATTGCACGTGAACCGTAAAAATTTATTGAAAATGGAATATTTGACGGATGGAAGGCGCGCTAGGGCAGCTACTTCTTTTCGTTTTTGAAGTTAGTGGTGAGAAATCGTTCATTTAATTTCCTCTGATACTCAATGGCAAGTTGCTTGAACGTCCATACGAGCAAGAACTTATTGAAATCTGGTTTATATCAGTGACATTTTTAGCCACATGCATTGAGCAAGTTATAAAGGGTGTAGTATGGCTGGTTAGTTCTATTATTATTACAATCATTATTCTATTATTATTGCGTATCTTAGTATTATTATTGTTCAGTTCGGTATGGTTCGGTTCTGAATTGTGTGTACGTAGACTAAACCATCTTATTTAACACTTTGTCTGCGAGAGAAAATAAACGTCGTGAGTTCTATTCATATCTATTTTCAAATAAATGAACGTGACTCTGTCCAAATAGTGACGCATTTTTGCACTTGTGCAGGACATTCTGACCCGGTTTGGTCGTATCAGTGATGCGCGCAGGAAGTGGGTCACTATTTGGACAAAATAAGCCAGTAATTTTTCTGAGTATAAGAGTAATGTGACAAGAGTTACTGTTTCTAGACGAAGAGTTTTGGCTCCGCAAATTCCTTCAGCTTTATGTGACATTTACATTTAAATATCTTTATTTATCATACTTTTTCATGGCACCGTGAGACACTTGCGTGTCAAAACGAGACACTTAACTCACCGGGCATGTGACGTTGAAATAACGTTGATTACATATGTATGTCGTTTCAACGAAGTCAACTCTTTATCAACGTTTTTGAACATCGTCATGCCTGGAAGTTTGCCTGTTTAACCCGTAGCTCTGGCATAATTTCCATCTGAATAAAAGTAACGAACATTTCTTCTTGCTGGAAAAATATATTACTGGTAATCTGAATTCTTCTTCGCTCGAAAAATCAAAATTTTCTGCTAACCTTAGAGAAAAAAAAAATCCCAGCCCGTTGTTGCTGTTGGGATAAAGTCAGAGGTATCTCTTGTTATTACTTTTCAATTGAAGAAAAGTTTTTATATTCATTCATATTGCGGAACTTAAAGAGTTTTATAACGCGCGTCTTCTAATTTGTCTGCAAAAATTTTGGAAGTGTGAGAAAGTGTTCATCTCACTGTCTGAATGTTGTGTGGCTCGTGTTTGGAAAGAGTGAAAACTTTAAAATTGTTAGCGATTCATGTATTTAAATTGGGTCAGCTGTTAATAACTAATTAATCGCTTGATTATAAATAATTATGATATACAAAATCCTATGTATTGCTTGTACTAAACTCAGTGCAATAATATGTTGTCAATTTCTCTCATGACCTAGATCAATTTTATATTTATTTAGATCATTGATCGTTAGGATTCAATGAGCGGCTTTCAGAAACGATTTTCTTCATAAACTAGTCGAAGATCAATTAAATCTTTTCTTTTTAAATTTAAATATTAATCATCAAAGTATTGAGAATGATTGTAAATAGCATTCGCTTACATGCCTGACAAATTTCGAGCCCTGTATGTGATTGACCAAGCGGTTGCCGGAAAGATCCTGAAAAATCATCTTTCACACAATTTAATTCAGTTAATGCCAATTTATTGTTGTTTTTATCCTCTTATTTACGTTTAATTTGTACCATGACAATACAGGAAAAATCCGAAAAAATCATGGATGAGAAATTATTTTTTTGCCGCTGAGGTTGAGACGTCGAGCTGTTATAATTCAGCAGTATTCATCCATTTTTGTATTAGCAAATAAAGTACTAACGTAATAAAGCTATGGGAAAATATTGAGAACGTCCATTATCCATGTCTGTTTTATCTGCAGCATAAATTACTGATAATTTTCTCCCTCACGTCACATCGATTATTCCACTAACTCGTCTATTGTGGCATTAATCATGTCACATCAATAATTACACCGTATATCATATAAATTCTCATTTTACAACGATCATTTCGCTCTTTTATATTAAGTTTCTTAAAATCAATTAATCCTGTGTATATTGATATAAATATCCATGCGCTTCTTCTAAATTCGTATTTTTGTACGACCACTTCTGTACTGATACATACCAAAGTGGCACCTTAAATTTCCGAAAGTCATTTATGTTCACTGACACTTGCCTCGCCATGTCGTATTTGTCACTCGTCAAATTATATGATACCTGCCATGTCCTATTGTGCCACATGCCGTGCAGGATTTGCCACTTGCCATGCAGTATTGTGACACTTGCCATGTCACATGATAATTGTCATCTCGTATTTGCCTCTCGCCATGTCGTATTGTGACATTCATATACCATGTCATTTTATGTTATACTTGCCATGTCATAGTTGTTATTCGCCATGTCATATTTGATTCGCGCCAGGCCATATTGTGACACTTGCCATGTCGTATTTGCCACTCCCTGTGCTGTATTCTGTCACTTAATTGTTACTACTCGTGCCATGTTGAACCATGGCTCCCCCTAGGCCCCTTTTTGCCATTCATCAACCTAATTTACTAATAAAGCTTAAAAGCTTTGCGGACTCATAATTCCATAATTGTGAAGAGGTGACGATGAGCTGCGCCATATTGCGATGAAGGCGGATAAATGTAGATAGACGAACATCATCCGACATATGCAGCTGATGTAAGTTTCATACCAAATAGGTTTTTATTAATTGGATACTTCGCATTTGCGTGGGGACTCTACATCTTGGCGCGAAAATGACGACCACGTGTTCTATAGATTGACACTTGTGCATCATGATACTGACAATTTGTACTTAATTGTGTATCTCGACACTGATACTTTATACTCAGTTGTGTGTCTTATGCTCACGCCTTTTAGCCAATTGTTTGCCATACCATTTGTACCTTCCTTATTCAAGGCTTCACATCGTACAGAAATTTTTTGGGAAAGTTTTCACAAATTTTTTTTTGTGCCGTTTATTCTGCTTTTGATGCTGCCACCGCTTCTGGGAACACGTTGAAAATTTTTTACTAATATGGAAAGAAATGTTTTAGAGATTTAATGGGCTTTTAATAAGGCAATTAAGGCAGTTTGTATTCCTATTTTTAACAGTCTTTAAGCAGTTATGTATTCCTATTTGATTTATCCAAATATTGTGAAATAGAATCGCTAGTCATTAATTGAAGAAACTCGATGTTACTTTAAGCAATGATGTTTATTTATTATGGAATTCGCTGTTAAGTAGTTATTTGAAAAAAACACCATCAAAGTCATCAACGTTGATTTGAGACTGCTTTCTTCTCCTGAAATTCTTCTCAGTTAAACTTTGGCCTGTCCAATTTCATGTGTATAATGTATCCTGAAGTATGACTGTTTGAAATATGTAGTACATTAATTGAATGTCTTCCTCCGTAACTTTCCTCTTTAGTAATTTTCTTGTGATATGAATTTATTTGATGTTTTTAGTTATTTTAGTTAGTAATCACTCTTTATGAAAAGTGATGCAACATTAAACCATTAATCTTCACAATTCCATTGTACGACGTTTCGTCATCATCGTGTTTTAAGCCAAAGCTAATAATTCTTTGATGTCAATAGATAATTTCTATTAGGATTGCCTAAAATCAATAGGTCAGGAGCGAGTTTTTATTTCAGTATAGCGCAACGCTGCACATTACGCCCCTGAATGTTTATGATCATTACGTTTACTGAACATTTTACTCGTAGACTCAATATTTCGGAAGAGAAGCTTATTCATTTCTTAGGTGGAGTGATAAAATATTGGAGGCAGTAACACATCACTGACTACCAATTAAATTATGGAAATGATTCACCATTCACGTTCAATGCAGTGTTTTGTCTACATTTTAGCATAAAAAGTAGGCGTCAAATCATTTAGTTCAATGTTTAGTTTTATAAAAAAATTAAATAATTTGTCGCTGACATCTCTATTGTATTGTATTCTACTCAGGTGGCAGCTTCGCCTCAAACAGCCTCGCCAAAGCCTTACATAAAGTTTTCTGAAAACTTTTTCTTGCAGATAAAATTTTATATATAAAATATTTGAAAACTGAGTTAGTTAAATTGCATTGCATTAAATCGGTGCAAGCGGTGCGCGTATTTCGAAACTGTGTTAAGAAATACGTTAAACTGTGTTAAGAAATATCAGCTATTTCATCTGAGAAGAAGCACAACGAGTTTCAGATTCAGTCCAGTCTTTTCAGCTTAATTGGGAAGGCAAAATAATCATAATTTCCGTGAATGATTTTTCAGTTTAATGGCTTGAATTATGTAAGTGATTCAACTTACAGTCAATAGCTAAATTGATAGTTCAATTCATTGTATTATTTCGATAAAGCCTCAGTTTGTTAAGTGACCAACCATCTCTTCCACCTCGTTTTTGGCCTATATCTTCTGCATGACTTCAGTCGTCATAATATTTCTTCAGCTCATTACTCATCAGTCTGTATCAGTGTCGCAGGTATCCTGTGTTTGCATTCATATACGAAATTCTCATTACGATATTTTTCATTAGTATTTGGAATGGAACTGGTGTGTAAAAATAATGAGGTGCCTCGTGCCAGGTGATGTCATTTGTTATTTAGAGTCAACCTGTTTCGTTCTGTACAACCTTTCACAATTATATGATCGCTATGAAATGCATAGAAAGAAGCATGGGGAAATTTTTCAAAGACAAGGTGAATTTCTTTCTCGAGGTAACACATTAATAATATTATTTGTAGGGAAAGAACATGCACCTCTTGGCATGACTGTAAATTTTACATTTTCGTGTGATGGATAAGGACTATCCATGCCAGGTTTCCTCGATCTAGGAACTGGATCATGGAATGGAAAATGATTTAATCATGTGTGTCCTGAACCCTATGGGCGCGTTTGTTCGTATAGACATGGATGGCATGGCTAACCTGGGCCTATACTTTCAAAAAAAGTTAAGAGATCGTAAGTTCATGAGCCAATCATTGACGACCTTTCAAGCAAAATCCACCAATCATAGACAAGAAAATAGAGCGTAAGTACTTACGTTCACTTAGCCAGTTTTGAAAGTATGGCCCCTGGTCATCTTCTGTGATGCGTTCGCCCAAATCGTGTAGGTAATTAACGGTGTCTGTGTGTCAGTGTGCGTGAGTATGTTTCTTAGCAAAAGTTTTCGGAACCAAACGGTTAAAAATGATGAAACAATTAAAAAAATCTTCCCTCATACGTTTCATTTAATCCTTTACAGCACGACTCGTCACATTACTGTTAAGGGGCATCATATTTAACGACTCGACACATTACTATTGAAAGCTTCCGTTAATGCCGCACAAGTCACCACTTGGCAGCATCTCCACTTAACTCGCCGCTAGTTAATAGAAACCTAAGAATACTGATCAGAATTACGATTGGTAGCTAGCTTCGATTTCCGCAGATTAACAAAGAAAGTTTTATAATCACGCTCGAAAGTTATGGCTTAATTCTGCTTACTAAATACATAGTTTTTATTGAATGTTGAATACTGGCGACACAAGTTGTGGCGACGTAAGTGGCATTGACGGTATATAGTGGAGAAGAGGTATCGAGGAGATATGCGCTATGTAAGAAGAGGGGTGCAAGTAAGTAGGCTTGTGTTTGCAAATACATGTAGCTTTTGTGAGAGTTGTTGCGCATGATGGTTGATTGTAACTAATTTCTTGTAATATTTCTCAACATATTTATGCTTCCAATTCGCGTACGACAATCATAAAGATAATTTCTTTGACTGGCGACCATTTTTTATTCGATTAGATAATTTCTAAACCCTATTTAGCGTAAGTGCTAAAAAAATTCTACCTACTCCTTCAATAACAGACATCTTTATTCAAAGATTAATATATGCAAAAATTATACTTACACATTAGGTAACTCATAGATACCAAGATGAACAACAGCGGGCAGTAGGATACCGAGTTATCGCATGCGGCTTTTTTCAGTCCTTGGGTAATTCCGGTGCTCATGGAAGTGTTTATTATACTAGATTACTCGTATGACAACATTATTAAACTATTGACACGTCATATATAAAGAAATGGTTTTAACCACGCAAAATCAGGGGTTAGAATTTTATAGAACTTGACTAAACCACACACTTCGTGTGAACCCGTTACTTTTAGGCTTTGGCACTGCAATGTTCCTGCTTTCTTGAAACTCCCAGGCAAAGAAGCGTTTGTTGTTTGTTTTTATACTAACTTCAATGCGTTGAGTCCCATCAAGCGCCTCTCAATGCTGAATGTGTACTAAGCGCGGCAAATAAATCGTCTCAATTCTCCATACATTTTCCAAATTATGTTGTTTGAGTGTATCTACATTGTACTTTCATCCTTGAATTTGGTAGCAAGCGTCTTCCAAACGTAATAAAGAAAACATGCTCAACCGAATAAATGAGAATGAGATCGGCGAGACAAATGAGAAATAAAATCGGCGTTGCACAACTAAAATTAATGTAGACGACTTTAGAGTTCAAAATAAGTGTAATTTTTTTCGGAAATACGCCCGATACCGAAGCTTATCTAAGGCACATGCAAGCAAAAATGAATTACTCAAAAATATTTGGCACCGGGGGTTGGGAGGGAAGTGATTACTATTAGTATAGTATAGTATAGTATCCTCGGCAATAAAGAATAGGCCTGGATAGGCCTGTCGCCGATTCTTGTACTTTTCTTGTTGTTACTATTAAAAATACTGAAGAAGGTTTGCTATTTGTAAGCATTTTCGATCATCGAACACTTTAAGGGACAAATTCTCACTTACTTTGCTATATTAATATAATAAATCAGGTGAAATTGACAATTCCTCTGTATTAGCAGCTCAAGGAACTCACCGAAATGGTTTCCAGACAACTTCTGAAATTACCCCTCTCTGATGCCCAATCCCATTACGCAAACGACGTCGACTCAAATGAATTTTTTTTTGCTGAGGCCTCAAGCAAAATAAGGCGAATCTGATGTAGCGGATCTGTCTATTCCTTTTATCTTACATCTTTTTATATAAGTATATCTTTTTAACTAACAGGCTAATGAATGTTTTTGAGATCACTCGTACCTTTCGTGCGCAACCTGTATACGGAATTGTATTGATTAAAATCCACAGAAAAATTGAACTCCATTTGTATGAAAAATTCTGCTTTGTACTATTTTTAAACGGATGCCCGAGTATTTTTTTTTAATAATTGGTGTATGCAAGTCAGTTAGGTAGCTACTGTCTTTCAAAAACAAATCAAATAACAATAAATGCGTACAAGCTCGTTAATATTAATCAGTAGAAGCCATCGTACAAATTTATTTTCATGATCTTTCATCTCGGATGGAGCACAACTTTGCTTCAGGCTTATTCAGGCAGAAAACTAACCACATAAATCATAATAGAATAGAATAGAAATGTCGGCACTAAAGAAATAGGCCCATGGCCAGTTGCCAATTCTTGAATTTTTCGTGACTTGATTCACAAGGGATCCGTAATTGGAACCCGATCTTTCCATAACTGACACTCGGAGTGTCAACGATGTTATCAGGGCGGCTGTTCCACATGTCGTGACTCGAAGCAAGAAGAAATGTTGTCGAATGGATGTGTTACAACGCAGTTTTTTTAGTTTATAGCCATTACCCCTGGTGTTGGTTCTTGTTTCAAATTCTAGTAATCCTTCTGGAACCTTGTATACCATGCGTATACTTGTACGCTTAACTGAGTTCCCAACGCAGATGTCGATAACAGAGGCTTGGAAGCTTCATAATCTTAAATCTTTCCTCATAGGAATTGCCTTTCAAGCCCGGAATTATCCATGTCGCACGTCTTTGAACACTCTCTATTAAATTTTCGGTGACCANGTACTGATATTATCTACTTATATTTCAAATTTGAAGAAAATCCGTCCATTATTGACGGAGTTATGCGTGCCAGAGTTGAAAATTAAGTTAGGTTTTCCATTCGAGCTCGCAGGCGAGTTCGCACGCGAGTTCGCTGAAGTGTCGGACCGGTAAAAAAATGTGAATTATTTTATTATGATTAGCGAGATTTTTTTAGAATTCTTGATGCAATATGCGTTTTGTGAATCTTTTCTTTTTAATTCCGTTTTAGAAGAAATTTCATTCATCCGGAGTCCGGACGCATTATTGTTGTTATCACTATCCTTATTAATACCATTTGCATTTTTATGCCTTATTTACAATTTGCAAAGCTGATTGATTCATAGTTTCACAAAAAATTGTTTTTTCACCACAGAATTTTTGCTGAATTTTCATCAGTAAGTTGATAGGAATAAGTGTCATTCTGACACTCGGTGACAGACTGACAGGGACACAGGGTGACTTCTTACTTGTGTTTTCCATCACTCGCAAATGCCAAGTTGCACTGTCAGTTGTCACGAAACAGCCAATTGGTCAAAATAGTTCTCAAGCACTCAAGCAGAGTCAACTTGTCAAGCAGTGAAGCACCTAACTTGAAAATTTGAAACAACAGTGCATGCAAATCTGGCCTAGTGCCCTAGTTCATGCATTTCTAGGTCTGTTTTTTTTTTCAAATTTCTTATTAAAAACTAAGGAAAATCTGCCGAATTTTACTTGCATTTTATTTTTATATTTTTTGTGAAGTACAGTATGTATACTGTACAACAACCAGGTTTAGTTGGCTAATAGATTCAAATATATCTACTATTTAAGCCACAACTTAGCTTTCCTATAATTTTTGGAGCCACAAGATTCCCATTAGATAAATTATATCCTCCTCTCTGATTATTGATAAAACTACATGGATGGGCAATAAGATTCTCAAAGCATAAAAATTTGTCACTGTGGTGCCAAAAGATTTTATTCACAAGTGAAAAAAGTTTCTAAATGGCTTGCTATTTTCCTTCTGGCTGCTGATCAGCATTCACAAATAAACCTATACCAGTAACCAGTATACCAGAAAATTTGATAAAAGGTACCCATGAATGAGAAAAAATGCCCATGCTTAGCCTTATTTGGAATATTAGGCAAAAGTTTCCTAAAAAAGCAGGCAAAAACAATTGTTCAATCCAATTGTCATAATTGTTTCACTGACAAGCACGGATAATATCTACCTTTAGCGCCTCAGCTAAAGGTTTCCTGCTATTTCTGGAACCGCAATATTTCTGCCAGATGAATAACATCCTATCCAATTGTGAACAAATGTGCACGATTGGGCCGCAAGATTTCAAATGTAATAAAAATTTGTCATGTTGGAGCTGCAAGATTTCCGAAACAAGTAGGAAGATTCCAGTCCTGTCAAGATTGGATATTTTGTACCAAAGTTATTAATGATCAATTCCTTAAATAAAGATGAAATATGGATCTGCTTGTCTGTTATTTAAATACAGTACTTTGTTATGCTCCACACATGATTTTCTAACACCATATCTACAAGACTACAATTAGCGGGGTTCAATTGTATGAAAATAACTATTAACCTGTTCTAATCTATTAAGAAAGTTGTGATTCAGTTTTGTTTATAAAATTGATTTTATTGAAAGAGTCAATAAAATTGAATTGATATGGTATTTTATTTGGATTCCTTCTTCCCTTCAAAATGTGATACTAGCTATTTACTATTAATTCAGGCTGGGACTGTACACATAAAAATTTATGTAATTGAATGATTCCAGATTACAGTACACATTTCAATTGAGCTTATTAGAATTTTTCTTTCAGAATATCAGGATGACTGCTGGACTTTTGTCACTGAAATGGAACAACCACCAGTCAACTTTTATCAGCATGTTAACAGACATCAGGTGTAAGGTCAGTATTGTTGTGATTTACCATTGAATCATCTATTTATATCATAGAATAATAAGCCAGTCATACTACTAATGCTAATTTTTTTATTCACTCAGGGCATCAGCTTTGATGTAGAGTACCTATTTGTAACATTTTACCTTACTTTTGATTCCATTCCTCCCACTTCTTTTATAGTTACCAAATATGAAGTTTAATTTTCAGACAAATTTGCTCATATTTGGTTATGAGATAATAGGCAAAGTGTTCCGATCATATATTTTTGTAATGTGCATTACTTTTTGATTTAAATACCTAGGTATATATTTGAACTATGGTATGCATATGATTATTCTTAATGTACAAATTTGCCTTGGCTTTGAAAAAAAAAAAATACTTGAATGTTCAATTGACTGTTTATTTGCATATGAAACTGAACATTGGAGACATTATTAAAGTCATGATTTTTTTCTGATACAGGAGTCACTGAGTGATGTGACACTCTTGTGTGGGGACAAATTTTACCCTCTTCACAAGTTTGTGTTATCAACATGCAGTGAATATTTTGAGAACATTTTCCAAAAAACAACATGTAAACACCCAGTGGTAGTTCTCAAAGACATAAGTTCAGAAGATTTTGAAGCATTGTTACATTACATGTACATTGGTGAGGTCAATGTGGTTCAGGAGAAGCTATCCAGCCTCATAAAGGCAGCAGAGAGCTTGCAGATTAAGGGTTTGGCTGGTCCAGATGATGTAGAAAAAGATGTGTCTAGTGAAAATCCTAGTCCTTGCCGTGCTAAGAGGGTTCTCAATGTTGCTAAAGAAGACATTTCATATTCTAAAAAGAAGAGAAAACTCTCCACCACATCGTCTGAAGATGGTGGACATCATTCTGATATCACCCAGACTCGTAGTGATGGGAAGAGATCTAAAAGCTTGAGGCTTAATGCAATGAAAACTGAAGACAGCAACACAATTCTAAATCCAAAAACAAAAGATTTGCATGAAGATGTTTATTCTTCTTGCATGGAATCAGAAGGAAATTTTATTGAAGTAAATCAGAGTAATGGCCAGGTGAGTGAAATTTGAACAGTACTTTATGAATTCTTCTTTTTCATAGTTTCTCATTGAGAAACCACTTCAACCTGTTTCATTCCCAGATAAAAATGATGATTTGATTATGCTAGTTAATTTGATAGGTACCGGTAGGTACTGTAAACATAGGTAAGGTTTGTTAGTCATTGATTTTATTTGATGGGATGTATCCAACAATGCATGCTCAATACTGGTAGTATTTTCTTTTCAGTATGCTGATGTCAAAGTAGAACCTGAGGAAGAAGATGTTACTTCATGTTTAGATCTTCAAGATTCCAAACACCTCCTGCAGGGGCAGTATTTAGATAACAACCAAGACAACGGCTCACAGACCGGGGAGTCTCTGGACCCTTCTCATCTGGAGGTTTGTGTTCGTATTCCATTCGGAATGATGATGTACAATTTTCCATCCCGGAATGTGCTTGCTCCTATGTATTGATTTCTAATAAAAAAATTACATACCTACTGATGAAAAGTTTTTGATGTGTTAGTTGCTCTGTCAGAAACATAACATTTAGTGAATAGACTGTATTTGTGTTATTATCAACACACTTTCTTTGATCTATGCCCAAAAAGTAGTGGTTACAAGAATTGGTGATTGATGAAGTTTTTATATTCTATTTCAATTCCATGGATAGCATCTAATTGTTCCTATGGATGTGCAGGTCTTGAGTGGGTGGAATGAGTGCATTGGCAACGACACATTTGAGAGCTCGCTGTCTTCCTACCAAGAGCATTCAGTGAGTGTGCCTTGTATCAGAGAGCATTCAGTGAGTGTGCCTTGTACTTAGAGAGCATTTTATTCAATTATACTTTTTCTTGCAAGTTTAATGTCTTACTCAGATCGGCACTAAAAATATAGGAGGTCGTTAGAATCTATTTAACAGGTTTTTGATATATCGTACAAATTGGCACTAAAAATCTAATGTCATCAACCCAAGGAGGTTGATGACATCATGAGTCACTACGGCGCTACTTGTGTTCCTACTCTTACTCACCCATATTATAACATTACTTATGAGTAAGTGCTTAAGTTATATTCTGCAGAGGTCGTACTTGCCTTAGTGCTCATAGCGGCGTAAGTTCATATAGCGACCTAAGTACATGTACCTGAGCTGCCTAAGTTCATGCAGCGACTTCAGTGCATTTCGCGACCGATTTCTCATCTGGGATTGGTGGGTTCAGTTTGCGATCCGTCATTGATTGGCTGACGGTGTTACTGTTCCTGGGGCCATACTTTCAAAACTCGCTAAGTGAAGGTAAGTACTTACGCTCTATTTTCTTGTCTGCGATTGGTGGATTTTGCTTGAAAGGCCGTCAATGATTGGCTGATGAACTTACGATCTCTTAACTTTTTTTGAAAGTATAGGCCCTGGGCAGCAAGTTTACAATGTTTGCTCACCTATTGTTACGGGTACAAAATTGTACTACCTATTTAGTGACGGCTTTGAGATAACAATATTTAATTTTCGAGATAAAAATAACATGCGCAGAGAATGGGTGGTGAGCGAGAAGAGCAATAGTCTGTGCTGATAAAAATTGGTAGTCTATGCGATATTAGCAGCTCTTTGTTATTAAAAATCTAGAGTCTATGCAAAATTATCAGCTCTTTGTTATTTAATTTTATCTTGGTGTTATCAAAGCACGTCGACTGTTGCTTTATGGTGGGCAGATGTATGTTTCTTTACCAATGTGTTTTTTTACGATGAAAAGAAACCAAGAGTTAGATTGAAGAAAAAAATTACATGGGTGATATTTTTGATGAATTGATGCCATCAGTAGACATAAATACAACGTCGGTCTGCAAGAAGACATAAATACAACGTCGGTCTGCAAGGAGACATAAATACAACGTCCGTCTGCAAGAAGACATAAATACAACGTCGGTCTGCAAGAAGACTTAAATATAACACCGGTCTGCAAGAAGACTTAAATACAACATCGGTCTGCAAAAAGGCTTAAATATAACGCCGGTCTGCAAGAAGACATAAATACAACGTCGGTCTGCAAGAAGACATAACTACAACATCGGTGCCCCACGGTGTTACATCAGTACAACATCTCAGTCGCATATTTGACTGATTCAATTTGATGACCTCTCACCTCGGTGTAAGCTCTGGAGAAGCGACCGCGGGTGCGGATGTCATTTTCTTGTACTTTTCTATTGTTTATATCTATTTTATGGTTGTATTACAGTCTGTTCTAGTAATCAGGATTTGTAAGCTCAATCCTTCATTCAGGCATTCTTCATCCTAATTTTTTTATTTTACTATCAACTCTTTTTGTAATATAAAACATTTTGATGCTTAACAGAAACATTAAACATTAAATTAAACAAAACATTTTAACTCTTAACAGAATTAACAGAAAGTTAATTCTTATCAGAAAATTCTCACGTATAATTTTCACTATTTATTCCACAGTTAAAAAACATTCTTCACTAAAATGTAGTAACTGGAAACTTGATGATTTTTTATTTTCAGTAGAATTATGGAATAAAATGAGTTCTCGAGAGTTTGTCTCATTTTCCTGTATGTTGGTTCCAGGTTCTGAGCGATCCGTGCGCTTCTGCCACCGACCACTTCCCGCATGCCGAAGCTTATCTGGAGGAAACCCCGAACAACCTGGCCTTTTCGACAAGACTTCTCAATTCTGCTTTCCCTTTAACCATCCCTCATCAGCCAGTTCCTAGATCCTCCCGTGGCAGAAAACAATCTTCATCTTCACATTCACATTCTCGCAGTTTATCGGCATTTGCTCACAGTTCTTCTTCGTTACAACGGAACACGAGTGTTCGTAGTTCGAGTTTCTCAGGAGCAAGGATGTTGCACTGCAGCGTATGCTCCTACACCACCAACAGACCTGCCAAACTCACCATCCACATGCGCACGCACACCGGCGAGAAGCCTTTCGCCTGCCACCTTTGTTCCTACCGCTCCGCTCGCAAGGAGTCCGTCCGGACCCACATGCGCCTACATGATCGCGATGCCAACGCCAACCTCATGTGACTCCGCTAAGCAGAGCGCTACAAATAACTTTGGTGAGCAGTGCGCTACAAATAACTTTGGTGAGCAGCGTGCTACAAATAACTTTGGTGAGCAGCGCGCTACAAATAACTTTGGTGAGCAGCGCGCTACAAATAACTTTGATGAGCAGTACACTACAAATAACTTTGATGAGCAGTACACTACAAATAACTTTGGGGGCAGCGCGCTATCGACAATAATTTTGGTGAGCAGCGTGCTTAAAAAATTA
>NW_025946045.1:0-347 GCF_000764305.2 Hyalella azteca | reverse complement strand
CTGCCCATGGCAACACCGTTGATTTGATGGTAAATTTTGTTGTCAGGTGTCCGGAAAGGCGATTCTGAAGTACAGATGCGGAGGAGATCAAGTATGGGACCTTTTTAGGGACTGGTGGAGCCGGTAATCTTTCATTTGAATAAACATGGTTAGCAATTATTTCCAAAGTTTCTTCTGTAGGAACTTTGGTACTATAACAGTCAGTCAGTATAACCCGTCAAGATGTGCTGTTACATTTCTCTGTCTTCACTTCCGCAATGTAAACATGCAAACATCCTGACGTTGTAGATATCCCGACACATACTTACGGGAGCCGTAATAAATATACATCGCGGTATTGACTGCTT
>NW_025946044.1:0-742 GCF_000764305.2 Hyalella azteca | reverse complement strand
CCTATGGTCAACTTCGTTCTAGTAGATAAGCGAGACCGAAAAGATCTCGGTAGATGATAGTAGAATAGAGAGCCATGTGCGAGTCAGATTGCATCGACAGTTAAAAAATTGATAGTACGTAAAATTATTCATCACCAGCGATTGGAAGATCTCAAACGTATACCTACAGTGCAAAGAGGCTCATGCAAAATTAGCAGCTTGTGTAACTACAGGCCCGTGTAAACAGGCCGAGAAATATTTGTGGACTTTTGTATACTTTAGCGAGCGTTTTATCCGCTGAAAAACAGACGCCAACATGAAAAAAGGACTTCCCGAAAACTTCTGACATTATTCTCAAACATTGGATAATTCCAGTAAGACCCCAGTAAATGGAACGGTAGACAACGTTCACCAAGTTTTTGTAATGCTGTGCGAAGAATCAATTGATGCCGTTCTTCATTGTGTCGACTCAAAATACCATCCCAAAACAAAAAATACAAATAAAATAAAATAAAAAATGCGGTAATTTTGGAAGTAAAAAGAGCCATGACAAATTTCTACTATATTATTAAATGATCTCAACTCAAAAGACAGGAGGAACCGACACACTTTAGTTTTTATCTTCACATTCACATTTTACCATAACTCTTTAGGCTATTACTGATCTTTAGGCTATTACTGTGATCTTTTAGGCTCTAAAAGATCACAGTACCACGGTAGAATTTTTATTCAAAACCGGTTGCTTTAAAGGTTTCAACGCGTT
>NW_025946043.1:0-1979 GCF_000764305.2 Hyalella azteca | reverse complement strand
AGGAATGTATGATGTGAATTAGGCGCCTATAGAGTTATTCAATTTTTAATGAAACACTATTTTGTAAAAAGTGTCAAAATGGGCCCATTGCCCCACCCCTGGGGCAATGGGTCCATGGGCTTGGGGCAAGGCGCCCACCCTTGGTCCCTTTACCACAATTACATAATTTTCGTTTAAAAATGAAACAACACTTTACAGTTAAAAATAAGAAAAAATGTATTAAAAAGTATGACATTCATTCATTTATTAAGAACTCAAAAAATCATATCCTTGACATGAAAAAAATAAACCCTTGGCTTAAAAAATCTATCACTGACGTGAAGGAAAATATTTTATTGACATAAAAATATATATCATTGACTTGAAAAATATGTCCTTGCGATAAAAAATTCGTCCTGACATGAAAAAAATGTATTCTTGACTAGAAAAAATATATTTAGTTGATCAAGAAAAAAACTTCATTCCAGTTTTGCCCATAATCCAGATATTATGTGCAGAGAATTCGTACCTAATCGTGATTTCAGCCAACACCATAAAAACTCTCATCAACTTTTGGCTCATTGGTGTTGACTGAAATCAACTTTTGGCAAGGCAAGAGTCAATAACTCGAAAAGTGGTCATAAATGCGCATAACTAGAAACTAAACCTGCTGCCTTGAGGCGGCAAATAAAAAAAATCATGCAATATGAAGTGTAATTTGTAATTTAAAAAGCTAGTCATTGTTTGAAAAGGTCATTGAGACAAATCTAATGATGACTTCGCCATGGGCGCTTTGCCCCGTGACACGCGTGGGCCCGTTGCCCCCACTAGGTATCATTTCAATTTATATCGTGTCAACATTTTATTTTAAAAGCTAATAGTTTAAACTTGATCTCAAAATTATCCCTATAAATATTACTTTCAAAATATAATTCACAGTAATTTAAAAAGCTTCATCTACAGTAATCGAAAACAGTTTTATTTAGCCGCAAAAAACCTTTATCTGGGCTGAAACAGTTATCCACAAATAACTTAATAACGCAAACACTTAGCAAAACGTAAATCCGTACACTTCATCCCAGTGAAACTGTCGACCGGCGGTAGAGAACACGGACCAATATCTGCCATACTTAGCGAGAAACTCGCTATGGGCCCATGACCCGCAGTGGGCTCGCTGCCCCATATGTTACCCTACCTAGAAGTGTGTTATACGATAAAAATTACCTCATCGACGGGAAATTTTTTACGTTATACCATCTCGATGTGTGCGATCCCTATGATAACGAATTTATCAATTATAAGATTTGTGGCAGACAGACTAACAACAAGAAGTGAAATTGAATGGAAGTGTGGTAATAAAAACTACGCAGGGGGAAGGGGAAAAATGGGGAGAAATGGAAAATTCATATAGAAAAGTAAAATACCAAATCTAAAAATGAGCTTCTATTGAGTCGATAGATATTCTTTTTACGAATCGAATGATTTGCCTCTCGATATTGTAGCACGAAAATTTGACGAGATCGATATATAATGGACCGTCTTTTGTGCCATTTTCTATGTATAAACGTTTTCTCTCATTTAAAAAAATTCATAAAGGAGCGAATTATTATTCTAGTGACTATATTCTAACCTAACCTAACCTAACCTAACCTAACTTATCATTATTCGAGTGAATTACATATGAGCATGAAGTTTCAGAAAGATCGGTCATTCAGTTTTGGAGATAATTTTGAGGGGAGACCCGACCCTTACAAATTCAGTGCTCAGCACTCCGCATCATGTACCGCAGTTTTAACTGCACAATAAACTGAGAAAAGTTTAAGCAAAAAATTTTTCATCTAAAATCTTAATAAAGTGCCTTGCTATTTGTCGTGTAAATTCGAGCTACACGTTCTTCTTGAAGCGCCCGAATATAATTTCAATGACGACAAACAGAAATAAGGCACATAAAACTGATCGCCTCATATACAGTAAGATAAGTCTAAATTTAAGTCAAACTA
>NW_025946042.1:0-383 GCF_000764305.2 Hyalella azteca | reverse complement strand
CCTCGTATTGCAATAACCCTCGTATTGTAATAACCCTCATACTGCAATAACCCTCGTATTGCAATAACCCTCGTATTGCAATAACCCTCGTATTGTAATAGCCCTCGTATTGCAATAACCCTTGTATTGTAATAGCCCTCGTATTGCAATAACCCTCTTATTGCAATAAGCCTCGTATTGCACTAACCATCCAATTAACCTGAATTAAGTCAATATCCTAAATAAATGTGCTCCTAATAACATAAAGCTGCAGGAAAAATATGAGCAAATTTAATGTAGACAGAGCTGGGCAGCGAGACTTTGAAATGTAGCAGCCGCAAAATTGACCCGTCCCGACTGAGGGACGGGTCAATTGAGGGAGGGAGGGAGGATGTCGGGACTGA
>NW_025946041.1:0-41700 GCF_000764305.2 Hyalella azteca | reverse complement strand
ATCTTTATAATCCACGCCTACGCTGGAGGAAGTTCAAACTTCCGAGGTGGAACTTAATGCAGTAAGCCAGAAAATACCAGATTTAGGCAAATATACCAGATCTAAAATATTCATTCCAGACACCTAAAAATACCAGATTTGTGAAATCTGGTATAGAAATATACCATCTGGCAACGCTGGAGTCCGCCACGACTGCACACGCCCTGCTAGCTTGACGTTTGCAGTGCAACTGACTCGAGCCGACGCCCGACTGCTGAGCACGAGCAGTGTTGCAAGCTTTTTTTCTTGGCGAGAATACCAGATTGCCGAGCTCAAAATACCAGAAATTCTATTGTTAAAAAACAGACTAATACCTCCAAATTTGATGAAAATATTCGTCAGGAACGCTGGTTGGGAAAAGAAAAAAATTGTATCATGTGTACTGTGCATTTTTCTGGCTTGACGATAATTAGCCAAATTGAACACGTTATATTTTTTCCCTCTGTTAGGAACATTCTGACACTTTTCTTTTTCTGTGTTTGATTACAATCATTACATCGACACTTTTACCTTTTTATATCACAGTGTGGCACTTCTTCCCCTTTGCTCAACATGAGCAAGCCACGGAAACAGGTCATCTTCCTTTTGCATTTTTCGTACAAGTTGGCATATTGCATTTATCTAACATTTCGGGTTTGGTCACTTGTTGCGGCTGAGCAGAAAGCTTTTGGTCCGAATAAGGGGCTCCAGTACCTTAGTTGAAATTTTATTTCGTTGCTTGCTTTTCACATAGGTGACTCGTGATAACACTCGCTCCACGAATGCATTGGAGACAGGTCAAAGTAGACAAGTGATGCAGTGGGCAGCCAGTTCTATGAATGGATGATGATTTTCAAGATCAGTGAAATATTGAGTGGCACTCTGGAATTCAAAACCACCAAACAAAAATTGTGGAGCTTGCGTCGCAGAGATCGGTTCGACAACCTCACTCGTCCTTGGCCATATCATCACTGATCAGTAATCACTCAAGGATCATCACTCTCGTGCTTATATTGCACTTTTGTTGAATGTTAACAATTAGATTGGGGTTATTTTATCAAGCGGTAAACTTGCGCTTCCATGAATGGCGGGAAAGCTCTAGTCGCGTCGCTCTAAAGGTAATCTATATAATCCACGCCTACGCTGGAGGAAGTTCAAACTTTAGAGGTGGAACTTAAGGCAATAAATTTGCAGTAAGTCTGAAAATACCAGGTTTGATTAAATATCCCAGATCTAAAATATTCATACCAGATACCTTCTGAAAATACCAGAGTTGTGAACTCTGGTATAGAAATATACCATCTGGCAACGCTGGAGCCGAGCGGATCGAGGATCATCGCCCTCGTGCTCATATTGCACTAAGCACTTTTTTTAAATGTATACGTCTAATTTTAGGTTATTTCATCAAGCGGTAAATTTGCGGTTCCATTTGCCAAAAAATGGCGGGAAACCTTTAGTCGCGCCGGTCTGAAGGTAATCTATTTAATTCACGCCTACGCTGGTGGAAATTCAAATTCAGAGGTGGAACTTGATGCAGTAATTTGGGCAGTAAGTCAGAAAATACCAGATTGATTTAGGCAAATATACAATAATATCAGATCTAAGATATTCATACCATACACCTTCTGAAAATACCAGATTTGTGAAATCTGGTATAGAAATATACCATCTGGCGACGCTGGCCGAGCCCCACAGCAAGCATTGGAAGCCATAGCTCGGTTCGTCTATATTTTGCTCACCTCGGCTTGTTCGGCGCCATATTGGGGGGATTTTGAGGTTAGCCGGACTGGATTCGCGAGTCGTATTCTATGGTGTATGTGGCCGGCCCTTTATACCTCCAAATTTGATGAAACTATTCATAAAAAACGTTGGTTAGAAAAAAAAGTATTTTTTTTTCTTTTACTGTGCATTTATCCGACTCGACGAAGAATTAGCCAAATTGAACACGTTTTATATTTTCCCTCTTTTTAAACATTTAAACTTTTTTTTTCCTGTGTTTCATTACATTGAGTGATTAACTTTTATCCCTTATTTTTTTTATCACAGTGTGACATTTTTTCCTCTTCACTAAAGATGAGAAAGCCACGGAAATAGGTTATCTTCCTCTTCATTATTTTCGTACATGCTTGTATTGCACTTTTTGGGTGTGATCACAAAATTGCGGCAACACTTGTTGCATCTGAGCAGATAGCTTTTGGTCCGAATAACGGACTCCAGCTTAGTTTTAATTCTGTTTCGTTGCTTGTTTATCACGTAGGTGACTTGTGGAAACACTCGCTCCAAGAATGCATTGGAGACTGGTAAAAGAAGACTAGTGATGCAGTAGTCAGCCACTTCTATGACTGGATGATGAATTTCAAGGTCATTGAAATATTGAATGGCAACCCAGAATTCAATTGACAATCTAATAAGTGGCACTCCAAATTTCAAAACCACCAAACAGAAACGGTGGAGCTTGCGTCGCAAAGATCGGTTCAACCATGGTTGAATTAATACAAAGTTGACCCACGCGCAGCTGCTCCTTGCGGAGTCGTTTGTTGTTCCGACTGTGACGTCATTATGGGCACAAAATGTAAATACTGTCGTGATAGACGTTGTTTTTGAATCATCTCTGACAGCAATTTATAAGAAATTTACCTCCTCAAAATCCTTGTAAAAACTCCAGTAACTGTAACTAGTCCCTCTCTAAGCCTAATAAAAACTCCAGTAACTGTAACTAGTCCCTCTTAAGGAGCAATTTTGTCGTGTGAAATAAAAATAAATTCGAAACTAACCAAAACTCAATCGACAATTCTACGGACCCCCCTTCGGACTCGCTCAACTGGGCCACTCATAATTCCTTAAATACTTAACGGATCTGTATAAATTTTGGAATATGAGTATTAATTATCGATGCGCTGCCGCAGGAATTATTACAGATTTTTACATGAATTATTTTTTAATTAAAACCAATAAACGTATTTTTTAAGTAACTGGGCCACTCATAATTCCTTCTTACAAAAAATGCCGCCACACCCACAAAAATGAGAATTTAAAAAAACGTTCACGATGAATTATAGATATGGTCTTTACGCATCGAATGATATGTGTTTCAATGTTGTAGCTCTAAAACCCTAGGAGGAGTAGGATTTCTACGGTACCCCCTTTTTGGCCGTTTTCTAAGAATTTCACGTTTTCGTTCATTTTTTTCGAAAAATTCGGACGAACAAAAAAAATCTTAGATTTCTGTTTTACATATGTGTACCAAATTTCAAAGTGATCTGTCTGTAGACAGCCGAGATAAATTTTAGGGTAGACGCTCCCCTTAACGGATCTGTGTGAATTTTGGAATGTGAGTATTAATTATCGATACGCTGCCGCAGGAATTATTACAGATTTTGCATGAATTATTTCCTAACCCAACCTAACTCCTAACCTAACCCGACCTAACCTAACCTAATACGTAATAAATTTGGGAGGGCTTAATATATGAACATGTGAACATATCATATTGGATCTCAAAATGTGTAATTTTACATTATATTTATCAATTATTTTGGAACTGATCATGCTACTATGCTGGATCAACCTTGAACATATGAACTCACATTTCCAAAATCCCACCATGATTATTATTTTGATGGCTAAATTGTGTATTCCACTTTCTAATTATAATTAATATCATTTTTCACTTTGATGGAACTTATTCATGAATCACATTTGAGATATCTGCATCATTTAAGAATACACAGGACACTAATTTATTACACAAATTATGAAAGAGAATTTTATTAATAAATAGCTAATAGGGTATTTGGGCATTAATGGTGCATTGAGACTATATTTTTATAATTTTACAAATGGCAAAATCTAATAACTTGACTTCACTTGTTCAATATTGTAACAACAGGGAGAAATTTTTGAACCGGTTTGTAGACGATGAAAATTTTTTAATAATTTGAGGGTTAACAAGGTAGATAAGTCAATCATGTTGGAATCCTAATTGCTCTACAAAAAATTGTTTGAGAAAAATTTGTATGAAAAAATTGCAAAATCTACTGCTAGGACAATTTATCACTTGAAGCTTAATAAGTGCTACAATACTTTGACTGAGAAATATATATGTAGAGATGATATTTTCAATTCTTTACCCAGGCAGATGGAAAGACAGTTTTCTTTGTGATGTGCATGATGTGTTGGGTGATGGTAACATGAGTAGGTACAGTATATTTTTCAGTCTTGTGTAATGTTACATTATTTTGTTATTAAATCGTTAAATTTTAGAGCAAAAACCCTTCTAGTCTAGCTTATCAACTGGAAAAAATCTAAATGTGTGTCATGAATCCATTCTTGCATCTGTTCAGCATTTGATTAGTACAGTGGTTCCCAAACTTTTTCAGGCTGGCGTCCCCTTTGGCTCCCTAGTGAATTTCTAGCGCCCCCCACAGACATACGCCTCTTTCTTGAAACTTAGTACGCTGTAATTTTAAAAAAAGATAAAGATTAAACACAAATGTGTATTTCACAAATAGAACCCCATTTAGTGAACCAATATGTTTTTCTGCTGTTTTAACTGTTTCAGCACTAGAAATCTAGGACGTCGCGGGCGAATTTACGGCCAGAATCGTGGCCGGACTCACGACCAATCCCCAAATTCAATTATCAAATAATATTTCCCAAACTAATTAACGCAGCTCTATGAAACTTGGAACACGTATTTATCATAATCTAACGGTGATGTTTAGCTCGTAATTTTTTTTTTCAAATTTCACCTTCATTTGTGAGTTATGCGTATATTGCGAAACAGGCCGAAATTCGCAGTGATCAAAGAATTTCTTCCAAACTATTGAACACATTTGAACGAAATTTTGAATATACATTCCTAACTACCATTTCACCGTCATTCTTGATTTCATGCACACTTCCTTATTTTCGGCCCGTATCGCCGGGTAATTTGTCACTTAAATTCGCGGCGATCAAGAAATTTCTTCAAACTACAGAATAGATTTCAACGAAACTTTGTATTTAAATACCTAACCTCTCAACGGTGGTGTATTTCGTGACAATTTTTCTATTTTGCTTTCGTTCGTGAGTTATACAGATATAGGAGGAACGACCGGCTTTTCTACCGGCCGGTTTAACCAGAGCCGTTTACGTATAGCCGTATAACTCGCAAACGAAGGCAAAACGAAAAATTTTAAACATCACCGTTGCTGAGGTTAGGTATTTAAATACTAAGTTTCGTTCAAATCTGTTCAGTAGTTTGTAAAAAATTTCTTGATTACTGCGAATTTAAGCACGTATTTCTGTTTAAATCACGAATGAAGGTGAAATGAAAAAAAAAATCGCGAACGAAGGCACAATCGAAAAAATTTTCACGAGCTAAGCATTACCGTTCGGTAGTTAGGACTGTAAATTCAAAATTTCGTTCGAATCTTTTCGTAGTTTGGAAGAAATTCTTTGATCACTGCGAATTTCGGCCCCTATCGCCATATAACTCCCGAATGAAGGTGAAATTTAAAAATTTTTCACGAGCTAAGCATTACCGTTCGGTAGTTAGGACTGTAAATTCAAAATTTCGTTCGAATCTTTTCTGCAGTTTGGAAGAAATTACTTGATCACTGTGAATTTCGGCTCGGAATGCCATATAACTATGGCAAAAACAAACGATGGCAAAATTCAAACAATTTTCACAAGCAAAACATTATCGTCAGGTCATAATGAATACGTGTTTCAAGTTTCATCGAGTTAAGTTCATTTTAGTTTGAGTATTCCTTGATCATTGAATTTGGAAATTGGCCGTGAGACCGGCCGCGAGTCCGGCCGTTAATTTGTCCGAGACGGAAACACAGGATCGAGAGGTTTTAAAAACAGATCTGGTTGAAAAAACCATCGCTGCATGGGAGTCCTGCATGATTGAATTAAGTATTAATTCAACCATGGCAGTATAGTACAGCACGTGATGTGTACACATCGTCAAATAAACGTTCGAACTTCTGACATTGACTTTGGACTACCGCCCTCCTATCGCCCCCCTACGGCCCTCTTCTTCCTTATCGCCCCCCAAAATCCTTCCATCGCCCCTAGGGGGGCGATATCGCCCACTTTGGGAACCACTGGATTAGTAGATCAATCTAATTTATGGAAGTGACTTCATGACCAAATAATCTCATATTGCCAAATTTGAGTCAATGAGAAACTGTTCTAATGTTTATCTTAGGTACAGGTGACTAATGTATGAAATTTCAAGTGGGATCTTACTTTCAGAGACATTCTTAGTTCATTTTTAGCTTGATATAATATTGTTCCATGAATTGCTGTACAGTTGGGGATTGTCATGTGAATCTCCTAGTTTCTTTTTACCACCCATTGCTAGTTTAATTTATTTCTGTTCATATCAAGATACGTTTATTGCATGATGCTGTAGGTCATGTATGAATGGAGTTACACAAATAATCCTAGACTGAATAGTTTAAATTTTGTAACTTAGAATTATCTGACTTTATACCATTTTATTTTTCAGGTTTGGCTGAGACTGCAAAGATTCGTACGAAGATGACTCAAGGTATTGACTCACTTATGTGAAAAGCAGCCATGATAATGAAGTTTCCTTCAAGGGAAGGTTTTCAACCTCTTATGACATGAAGATTCATGGATCCGCAACATCAAGTAAATATTTGTTGTACATGTATTTAAACACATTGCATTTATTTATAAATGAAGCCAGAATAAATTCGAGTGCCTTATTCAATAAGAAGATCCAGATTATCTTCCAGCTATGCATGGCATGGCTGGAGTCATCATAAACGCTAAGCATTTCCATCACCATCTCCCCTGATAGAACCACGTGCTGTCTATCGCAGCAAAGCCCACAAGAGCAGCCTTCACGCACCGAAACACGAAGGGATGCTATCCGCCGTCCAGATCCACTTCTTACAGGTATTGCAAGACCTGTTCAGGAACAAACGTTGGTGCGTGTTATCTGTCACACAGAGAAGAGTATCAGATAAGCTGGCAGATTTAAAATATGAAGAAGCCTGTGGGCAAGAACGTCACGCGCGACATAGTCCAGCCTGCTGTTCGCTGCACCTAAGGCTACCTACAGAAGCTCTTGGTCCCACACGCAAGGACGTATGTATACCGCCACCGTTTCTTCCAGAATTTACCGGAAAACTCTGGCTCAAGATACCGACCGTGGTCGCCTCTACCCTCATTGTCCTCGAAGCATCAATGAAGCTGCTGTAATATAGACCGTTCCCAGCTTTTAACAAGCCGAAATTTGTGATGTTCTTCAATCGGTTACACCGTCCCAGAGCATGCACGCGTATTTTAGAAAGTTCACATAGAAGATTTTACAGCGAGCCATTAGAGTTTCTACATTACCAGGAAGGAGTTATTGCTAACAGTTTTTCGAGCATTTTGATCCTTAATGCGCAGAACATATTTACGAGAATACGAAACTGTTTTTTATGCTACTATACGTTATTTATTGTGATTCAATGTAATTTACTTGAAAGATATTCATGTTACAAGGGTTGTGTAGAACATGGCCTTTGGACAGTTATCTGTAAAATTAGCATGCCATTAAAAACTTACCAATAAATAAAGAGACCAATTGTAGCAGTTCGCTTTCAATACATGGTGTGGTACCTTTTGTCATGAGATGTTTTCATACTGCAGTACTACGTAAATGTACGTAGTACTACGTAAATGTACGTAGTACTACGTAAATGTACGTAGTACTACGTATATGTACGTAGTATAATAAAAAGTACCAAGTTAAAGACTTGATAAGAAAGTATTTGTATATCTTGTAAAAGTAGAACTTATTTCAGCAGATGCGCCAAAAAGCTGGGAAACACAACATAGGTGATCTAAGAGTCTATTTGCCAACTTTTGGAAGTTGGCAAGATTTAAAACTATTCATGAAAGCCTTTCGATAATAAACCTATATAGAAACATGTACAGTGAATAGTAAATGCGATAAACTAGTGGTATCAACCAAAGTAGTTTACAATGATTATTCTCCTTTACTGTTTCGTCTATTAGAGAATTCTCGTGTACGCCAAGGTATGAGAACGAGAACGAATTATCAGTTTATTTAATAAAACACTTTGATACTTGGTTTACAATTCCTGAAGATGCCAAAATCTATTCGAAGCACCATTTATTGAACTTATAAACAAGACGCATGATTCTTGAAATATGATCGCTTATATACCTCATAATTTGAGCAAGGCAAATGGCAGATCTATGCATCAGAATAAGGATGCTTGAACGTATTAAAAATTATGAACGATTAACTTTGCACCGAAAAATACTAACGAACACATCATCGATGCAAGATTCGAGGCAGAAATGGTTGTTTGTGGCTCTGTGACCAAGGCATATTGAAATAATTCCCAAGTACAAGCACATTGTGCGTAAGACATTCGTTCCTTGCGAGATCGCGTTTAAGGTGCTTCAAGCACAATTTTAGGTCAATTTGACTACTTAGCTAGTTTGTTCAATTTTTAAGAGTGGACCGAGAACTTCTTAGTTGTAGTTTCTTGTTGAGCCATCGTATTGTATTTGTAAATTCAACCGCGTGCGAAAGTAAAACCTGACGATGTGTTGAGGTATATCGTAGATTTTATTAACGTTGCTCATTAATTGGGCGATTGTAGCAGGTCCCGGTTTCACTTCAACACGGGAGCGCAGCCGTGGGTAACAAAATTGACTCGTAAACAGGCCCTGGGCCCAACGCCAACCATCAGCATGCAATATCTACACATAGCCTCAGATCAATGAGATGTGGGTAACTCCGGCTAACAGTAAATCCGCTTTGCACAACGCAGCCGTTGCTTCACAGCGCTGGAGCGCAACATGCCCTATACCGCAACAGGCGGCGCAGGTTAGGTTGGGTTAGGTTACGTTAGGAGTAGCTGTTGCGGTAGGGCCTGCTGCGCTCCGGCCAGTTGTGCTCCGGCCTGTGACTGAACTGCGCTGTTGTGGTGGGCGCTTTGTGTCAAAAGCCGTGAAGATGCCCGGCTGCATTACGCTCGGGAAGGTATATGAATCGCACTGTGGACTTGGGCTATGCTGACCTCTAGCTATCCACCCCTTCAACACCATGGTGCTGTCTGAAGGCACTCTCAAAACCTCTTAATTAAATGAGGGATTAGCTCAGGCTTCATGAAGGTGAGGCCACCTTTGCTCACGTGCGCTATCCAACTTCCGGAATCGGCAAGGTTTGAAAAAACTTGGGGGAACTTGTGAGTAAAGAACCCGAGAACATATTTCAAAACTTCCTCCTCGTTTTCAGGAACCTCCACAGAGCAATCCTAATTCGTGTCTTCATTTGGCAGGCTTATATTTTTTAATACATTACTGGTGAGGCATGGACTTTCTGAAAGCTGTGATGCTGCTGAAGCACTGGTGAAGAGTTTGATTCCGCAGGCAACCGCGTCATTGTCAAGTGCAAGCACAGTATTCGGTTCTAAGGCAAAAGGAGCTTACTGCCGGCCGAGAACGTACTTCTTTATGCGGTGCTTGATATCTAAGGGTGAAGGATGGTCGTTAATTACCCATTAAAGCCTATTGGCAACTTTAGTTGCCACCTCAAAAAAATGGTTTTATTATTCATAGTATAAAGTAAATTTCTGTTTTATAGTCCTACACTGCATCATACATGTTCCATACGATTACTGAACAAGAATTGTTCACCTCGGTTGCTCCCCCTTCAGTCAGTTGACCTTTCAACTACAGGCGGTCAATGTGTTTTTGATCAGGCCTGAACCGGCACACAGAAAAGGCTACGTTTAATTTGTTTGTAAGTCAATATTTTATAATTTTATGTGTTGAAATGATGGATTGTGAGTCTGGTAATCAGACAAAATTCATAAATGGCTTTAATAATTAACATTAAAGACAATATAAGCTAAATCATACATAGTGGCAACTGAAGTTACCACTCGGCATTCATGACATGCAAACTGTATTTTTGCATGAATGTGGAGATAAGAGGCTACCTCATGTTCTACATGCATTATAACAAAATAAGTTAACATCCAGTTGATAGAAAGATATTTTAATGAAGTTTGATAGTGATATTTATAAAATATATTTACATATATTCATACGCAAGTGAACTTTACCAGAAGTTTACGATATATTGGTAGTTTAGGACGAAAATGACAATGAAGTTTTATTTGCAATTTATCATCCAAGGAAAATACTCATATGGAATCATACATGGATTCAGATGATTTTGTATGATAAGGTTACCCGTAAACCTGATAATTTGTCCAGATATATATTGAATGATGAGTCATGTTGTCAAGATGACAATGAACAAAAGGAAAACCATCTTCAAAGAAGCAAAACTCAATTGTTTATAAATAGAGCAAAGATGAAGAGACTTCGTCAATACCGCACTTTTGGAAGATCGACTTGCTATCCAGTACTCTCTGAGAAAAGTACCGCATAAGACGCAATGAATTACTTCAGTACTAACGAATGGATAAACCATTTATGTGAACAGAGCAAATTATATGCTCAGCAATAAAGCTGCAGTGTAGTGAGATCAATTTTGCTAGCATGGGAGTATTTCTGAATGTATTTCTTCTCTTCTCTCTTGATAAACTAAACTGCCTCATAGAAGGTTCTACTGGTCTGATTTGTTTCACCAACAATTAGCAATTTATCGATCCAAAATTCACTCCAAAAAATTGTGGTGGTCCCTTTTCTGGGCTACCACCAGTTAGTGCCCAAGCTGTAAATGCTGGGAGACACTTCAATACATGCGCTAACAATATTCAGCGGTTGAAATTCATCAGAGATGTTGTTATTGGAACCATAGAGACTCAGCCGAGCCAGGAAGTAAAGCGGTTCTAAATTTGCATCACATGGACCCACTTAGAATATTGTCCTGATAACTACAGCAGACTACTGGATAGTGAAAGGAGAAACAATGTATGCAAAATGTCACGCACTAAAGGAAGGACTGTGCAAATGCAAATTATGCACTATTGCTCATCACTCAGGTTGCGTGAAAGTTCATACGATGTTCATTCTTCCTATGAAGCAGTGGTTATCGATGATGTTTACCATTATAAATGTTATTGGCCCATTTTCTCATGAGTTTATCAATGATTCAAATACTGAATGGACAAATCATTTATCATTCCAAAATATTTGTTTCATTACTTCAATTTACCTTTAGCAAATTTAGTTTTATTAGCCCCATTCTATATTATTACCATACATTACATAGAAGTTCATATCCACGGCTATAAACTAAAAAAACAGCGTTGGAACACATCCATGCGACAACATTTCTTTTCGCTTCGAGTCACCGACATGTGGAACAGCCTGCCTGATAGCATCGTTGAAGCTCCGAGTATGAACATCTTCAAAAACAGACTAGACGAAGCTATGCAGGAGCATATGTTCAGTCTTAAAATGCCTAGCAAATTACGGATCAGACAATAAGTCCAGCAGCTATCTCAATCAATCGTTAGATATAGAAAGATCGGGTTCCATGGAAAGGCCGGATCCCTTGTGAATCAAGTCACGAAAAGTTCAAGAATCGGCAACAGGCCATGGGCCTATTTCTTCAACGCCGACACTTCTATTCTATTCTATGCCGCAAACCGCAATCTTGGTGTTAGAATTTAGGAAGAATTTGATCTCAGTTTCCGTAAAGTATGGCTTCAATATACGCGTGATTTAAGTGACAAAAGTGGACTTATTTTTTTCTGCTTCTTTAAATAAGCAAATGGTTTCCGTCCAGAAGTTGTTTGTTCTCATTTGCCAAATTTTGCAACAAAACTTTATTTTCTTTTGCTTCACATCTCAAATTTTGAAGCTGCAGATAGCATTATAACAGTGTGTCATACATTATTTTTGTGTTCAGCGGTCCACAAATTTGATACTCGCGAAAATGTGAAGAAGTGCCAACGGCTGTACCAGAAAAGCTAGTTTTTGGAGTAGAGGATGCATAAGTGTCTCTACCAAGTAGATCAGACAGGTTGACAGTGTGTTGGTAAAGGTTCTTGAGACGGTCCTGGAAGAGGTTCTTGAGGCGGTCGCGGAACTGAAGCTATCAGATTTAAGGTACCCTGCGCACTTCGCGGACGCACATCGGGGACAAAATATTACCTTCTGAAAAAAACCTTAGTATGGTAAAAGGGAAAAATTTCGACTTTTTTAAAAAAAAAAAGTTTTTCTTAGCACATACGGTGACTCAGGAAATTGAATGCAAAGTTCAAAGCCCTCGAATTTCATGGCCTGAAGGTAAAAAAATGACCCTTCCGTGCGAAATGGAGCCATTTATATCGCAATTGAGTTGCAAAAATTTTGGCAGACGCAGCTCGGCGAGGCCTTTATTTTGGCTTATAAAAAAAACGGAAAAAATTTTCTCCCTATGATTTTCAAAATGCTCCTGGCTCTCTGCATTTCATACAAGCAATGCACAATGCAAAATGATGTTGATTGATGGTGTGACTTAAGCCAATAAGCTTTAATCTATTGGATTTTTCTTGAATTGGCAGGTGTAAAAAATTCCCTCCTGGGAACAATTATCAGAAAGATTTCAAAACCTGCCGGGTCAATTCCCTTGACGAATGAACATAAAAAGTGTTCAGATCGAACCTTCCGGGGTCTGGTTCCTTCTGGGACATGGAATGCAGCGCAAAATCTAATTCCGCAAAATCAGCAGCAAATTTAGTGTTGAGCATGGAATACCCCTCCAAAGACCGATTGCACAGCTTTTTCGCAGCTGGAGGGATCAACATACTGATACTCATATCAGTATGGCTAATGTGCACGGCATCAACTCTCAACCACCTTTGCAGTTAGTGTTCTGCATAGGTGCTGGAGTTTGAATATATTTTATTGATTAAGGCATATGTTACTGTGAGATTATGCTTATGTTTCACGTGAATGGTGAGAATCTTCTCGTTTCAGAGTTTGCAGAAATAAAGCAAAGATGAGCAGTAAAAGATATAGACGCGATGAGGAAAGTGATAGCTGTGACGATCCGGATTTACCAGATGATAAACGGGCGCACACAGAGGAACCCGATAGAATAGAATAGAAGTATCGGCGTTGAAGAAATAGGCCCATGGCCTGTTGCCGATTCTTGAACTTTTCGTGACTTGATTCGCAAGGGATCCGGCCTTTGGAACCCGATCTTTCCATAGCTGACGATTGATTGAGATAGCTGCTGGACTTATTGCCTGGTCGGTAATTTGCTAGGCATTTTAAGACTGAACATATGCTCCTGCATAGCTTTGTCTAGTCTGTTTTTGAAGATGTTCATACTCGGAGCGTCAAGGATGCTATCAGGGAGGCTGTTCCACATGTCGGTGACTCGAAGCGATAAGAAATGTTGTCGCATGGATGAGTTCCAACGCTTTTTTTTAGTTTATAACCGTGGCCCCTGGTGTTGGTTCTTGTTTAAAATTCTAGTAATCCTTCTGGGACCTTGTATAAGTCATGAGTATACTTTTATACTTCAATGAGGTCCTCACGCAGACGTCGATAACTGAGGCTTGGAAGCTTCATAATCTTTAATCTTTCCTCATAGGACTTGCCTCTCAAGCCCGGAACTATTCCTGTTGCGCGTCTTTGAACACCCTATACTAAATTTCTGTCCTTTTCAAATTTCGGTGACCATACGACGTTTCCAAACTCTAGGTTCGGGCGCACGACAGCCACAAACAACTGCTTCATCGTTTCTAAATCTAAGAACTCGAAAGAGCGTCTGATCAGTCCAAGTCGTTTCTAGGCTAGGAAGAGGTAGGCGCGAGAACAAAGGCTTATTGTCCCGCGTGGGCCAGGGCGTGGGCGTTACCCTCACTGACTCTACAAGTCCGCGTTATTTAATAAAATGACAACACTTTCACTTGTTTGGCTCGTTCATTCTATTTGCACTCTCTTTTTACTGACTTCACTGAACTGAAATTCGCTTATTCTCTGGCACGGATCATAGAAAATGCGAAAAGAGTTCCGAAAACGGCACAGTGAAAAGTAAAAAAATTAGAAATTTGGGACCACGAGCACGATCGTCCTCTCTCGACCTCGGCTCAACGGACTTCTCGACCACGGCTTAACGGAGACTCCGATGCTGATGAAGGAAGTGGCGAAGCTGACGCAACTTTTCGGCTGGTGGGTACTCAATCACGATGAAGCTATTGAACTAAATTGACTTTGCTATACATGCTTACATGGTTTGTTTGATGCTTTGGGACTCAAGTGTGGTGCCTTGATCTTTTCAGATGGAACGATTATCCCCGAGAGTGAGGTAGGCAACAGCAGGAGCAGTGGCATGTCGGCTGCCGAGGAGGAAGAGCTGGTTGAGCAAGTGGCAGCAAAGCCACGTCGATCGTTGCGTGAGAGGGCAAAAACGCCCAACACTGCCAGCACTGTTAAAAGTCTTGACGAACACTCGGACTTGGGCGACATTTCGTCACGCGACGATTCATTTAATGGCCGGCCCTATCAGCCGCCAAAGAATGGTGTCTCATCGTCCAGTGATGATGAGAGCGAAAACGAAAACGCCAGATCGAGCGTTGACGCTCCCAACCTCCTCGCTAAGAGCGAGAGGAAGGAAAAAGGAGGTGGTTGAGGGAGAAGAAGGCGCAGCTCGAAGGACGCACGCTTCGCCGACCTCCCGGTTCATTAGGCAGTGTGCCGGTGCCACTTTTTAGCGCCTCAGGCAAGCAGTGTAGCCTAAATCCGGGGGCCGTCAAAAGCCGGCGCCGGAGAGAAGCTCTTCGCTTAGCACGGGAAAATGCTGACCTCTGTCAGCCAGGAAGAATTCGAAGGTTTCGACCAGACGAACTTCCTCCCTACCCCCATGAACGCGATTGATGGCGTAGACGTGTTCGCGAACGTTTCGCCTAAGAATCAGAGACTGGGACGTTTGAATGTGGCTTGCAAGCCAAACCCTGTTCTTGGTCCCACAACCGATGCGAAGGTGCGCTCCTCAATATCCACGGCCTTCAGACTGACTAGGTGAGTGAAACTTGCCTGACATTGAATGTTCTTTTGAATCTTGAATTGCTGTTGACTGATAACCTGATGAGAAGTTCTCTTTTCTTGTACTTTTAGGCAAAGTGAAGCGGATGATGCAGCAGCGCAAGGTGCTTCTGGCAAGTGTGGTGCTGGAGGTGGTGATGATCTTGCCAATGAAAAGGGTGCTCCTAGAGAGAAGCCTTGCGCAACGTACCGGCGTTGCCCAAAGATGGCAGCAGGCGGAAATCAAGAGGATTGTATGATCCCAAGCTGTGACGGCAGAGCGCTTATGCACCATATGCGCCGGCACTATGAAACAGCACATTCCTTTCCCTCTGACAAAGCAAAGGAAATGCAATGTCATCACAGAAGCCTTGCGGATATCATTAAAAGACGTCTTGGTAATCCTTTCATGGATGGAAAAGAAATTGAAGCCAGATCTAATTACATATGTAATTCGCTTCTAAAAGGCTCGCAGTTGCCAAGCGCATCAAGCGACTTGAGGGATACTCTGTTACCACTCTCACTGCTGAATGTCGTTGTGGATGGCCTGGGAAGAGGCAATGTCCTCTTGAGCCAGAATAAGCCCATCCTTTCGACTGTCGCACTGCAGGCACTCGGAGCAGTGGAAAGTGCAGTTGATGCAGTAGCTTCAACTAGCACAGCTGGTTCCACAGTGGAACCTCCTGCTACCTCCTCAGCTGCTGTTCCAACTGATGGTTCCATTGAGGCTGATGATGGCTCTGATGGTGAGGAATCAAAATGGTTGCGTAAAGATGAGAAAACAAAGCTTCGTTATGTGACTCTCTGCCCTCGTTGCCAAGTGCCTTACGCAACAGTTACATTGAAGATGCACTTAAAAACTAAGCATCGGATGAATCCAGGTGAAGAAATTTCCACCTACGAGGCAGCAAGAGTGCACGAACAATTAGTTAGTTTAACTGGTGAATCGGGTAATGGGCGGGGAATTCATACGGTCGTCCCTAAAGCAACTGTACGCGCAATGAAGGAAAAAGTGAACAGAGGACTCATAACCCAGTTCAGCATCACTATGGTCCAACGCAAAGTTGTCATGCTGCTGCCTAAACTAGGCCTAAATTACTTATAGAAAAGGGAAGTAATGCCACTGGTCACTCAGGCTGTGATCCATTACAGGGATGAGCGCTTCAGGGCACTCTTTCCCAAGTTCTCTGGAGTACTGGACTCATTCCATCGCAGGATGTTGAATCTGGATTCGACTTCAAAAGGTCACATCAGCGCAAACAAAAGCTTTAAAGACTTCCTTGTGGTCGTCTTTTGCTTTCTGTCACGTCAAGCACCTGCTGAAAGGACCGATATGGAAATTATTGACATCCTAAGAAAGTGCAATGTGCTGATTCAATCCTACCGAAATATAGATGGCAGCCTACCCAGTTAAAATTTAAGGCCGTGACGCAGTTGTTTATCGGCGTGGAGGGAAATTATGAGCGCGCAACGGCAGATTGGCCGCTTCTCCCATCTCGGCGATATTGCGCTCGTTGGCGGGAGGAGATGGACGGGCCGCTCTGCGACCATCGGCGATAATTTGCGCGAGACTTTAAGGTTGTTTACAAACGAGAGGCCGCCTGCTACTTACGACCATGTTTCGGCTGCTAGATATATATACATATAATCGATTCCTCAATCGAACACGTGCGTGCATAAGTTAGTGTTCGAACCTAAACTCAAACTTGGACATCCACTCTTGTTGAACAAAAGACCGTTGATGATATCATACACCAATGTTTACACAGAGACATTGCATTTTTAGACATCTCAGAACACTGTCACTTTCTTGTTAAATGGAATACTTCTATCTGACAAAAAGAATGTGAGCTCAGTTCATAGTCAATTTAAATGATTTGAATGCTTACAGTTTGACTAAAAGCTCGTTCTGCGTACGTTTGTCAAGACATATGATGGAACAAAATGAGAATTGATTGTACCAATTTTTTAAGCTTACGTGTTGTAAGATGATAATTACATTAATTATAGGACTAAAATATCTGGATTTATATGGCTATCTTCAAAAACCTCAGGGTGCTTGAAGGCATAGAAATATGATTAAGAGGTGCAAGAGCAGAAAAATACTTGATAAGTACGTGTCAGTAGAAAAGTAATGCTTGTAGCTCCAAGAGATAAATTTCTAATTCATGTCATAAAACACAAATAACTAATACGTAAGCTGTTAATTGGCAGGAAAAGCAACAGATGAACTTTCTGTTATGCATTCAGGGCCTATAAGCATTTTATTAAATGTTCAGGTCGCTATGAGTTGGGATGAAACTGCTTGATATTGTGATGACAGAGCATTGCTTGATAACAGGCATTGAGCAATGTACCATCGGTTATTCAAACAAGGTCTAAAAAATTTCAATATTTTCAGGTGAGGTTCACAATTGTATCATATCGTGGTGCGGTTCAAATAATTCCTTCAGTGAATCAAGATCGTTTTATTCAATGGCGGTTACTGGGCGTGAGTGTCATACATAGCGTACATAACTCTGCTCAGGCATCTCACTGCTTTTTGAACGAACTAAAAAAAGTTTAGTCATTAGTTTAAACAACCTCGATGACAAAACCTGGTCAATGCGCTACGGTTCTTCTTCCTCATAGTTACTTTATCATGTTCGCAGGGCAAAATTTGTTGCTAGCCTCTTTAAATGTTTAAATAATATTATTCCTGTTTAACGTGATGCAGCTTGAAGCAGTGAGTAGTTTACAAGGAAGTTACATGTACGTTTGAGCTTGTCTTGACGCAGCTGCCCGGTGGGCTGCGCCAGCGTTGCCAGATGGTATATTTCTATACCAAATTTTACAAATCTGGTATTTTCAGGTGTATGGTATGAATATTTTAGATCTGGTATATTGGTATATTTGCCTAAATCTGGTATTTTATTGCTTCCAGCAAATTTACTGCATTAAGTTCTTCCTCAGAAGTTTGAACTTCCTTCAGCGTAGGCGGCGTGGATTATATAGATTACCTTCTGAGCGGCGCGACTAGAGCTTTCCCGCTATTTTTGGACCCGCAAGTTTACCGCTTGATGAAATAACCCCAATCTTATTGTTAACATTTAACAAAAGTGCTTAGTGCAATATAAGCACGATAGTGATGATTCTTGATTGATTACTGATCAGTGATGATATGGCCTAGTACGAGTGAGGTTGTCAAAACCATCTCTGCTACGCAAGTTCCACCATTTTTGTTTGGTGGTTTTGAATTCTAGTGTGCCACTTGAATTCTGGCGTGCCATTCAATATTTCACTGATCTTGAAAATCATCATCCATTCATAGAACTGGCTGCCTACTGCCTCACTTGTCTACTTTGACCTGTCACCAATGCATTTGTGGAGCGAATGTTTACACACGTCACCTATGTGAAAGACAAGCAACGAAATAAAATTTCAATTAAGGTACTGGAGTCCGTTATTCGGACCAAAAGCTTTCAGCTCAGCTGCAACACGTGATCAAACCCGAAATCTTAGATAAATGCAATATGCAAGCATGTATGAAATAAGCAAAAGGAAGATGACCTGTTTCCGTGGCTTGCTCATGTTGAGCAAATGGGAAGATGTGCAACACTGTGATGAAAAAGGAAAAAGTGTTAATGTAATCAAACACAGGAAAAGAAAAGTGCCAAAATGTTCCAAGCAGAGGGAAAAAATTGTCTCTGTCACATCTGAAGTTATTCTCTCCGAAGGTTTCGAAGCGACGCAAATATGCCTTCAAATGTTGCCCTGAATCCGCGTCAAACTTCTCTATAGGTGGCACCTTGCGATTATCTAATCTTGCTAATACATTTAACCATTCACCAACCATACCTTGGGATTTCGCATGATCAGCATTCTTCCTCTTGACGCTCCTTTTCTTCTTCAGCACGATCTTTTCTTCCGACGAACTGCTGTTCTCTCCGCTGCCCTCGAGAGCACACGCTGAGTAACTCCCTTGGTCACTCGCGAAACTCTTCTCGTACCCGCACTCTTCTTCACTGGCACAGTTCTTTTCACATGGTTGCAGTGCTGCCAGCGCTAGGTTTATAAACTCAGATCTAGGTTTTTGCGCTCCCAGCTAGGTTTCTAGGTTTTTAATTTACAAACTCATCCAAATCTAAGTTTTTTTGAGAATGATGCACTAAAAGCATAAATCAATCAGTAATTATTGCCAAGAAAGTGGAAATACTACTTGTTATAATTTCTAATACATGTTCGTATAAGTTCGTACAGAACTCGTACAGTTCGCGTGCATGTCGATTAAAATTTAAGAGGCAGTTCAGTTCACTACCCAGTCGAGAGAGCATGTAATTTCACTTGTATTGGAGCAGTGATATGCTTTATTTCTTCACTTTGAATTGCAGACAAAAACTGATCAATTTAATGGAGCTTGTAAAATTTATGATTTACTAATTAGTCGCGACACGAAACATATGTTATGTTTTGTTCAATATGCTCTGAAGAAAGTTAATGCACTCAACTCGGAATGTCAATCTGAACATTTTAGGTTGCATGTCCTTCACTCGATTGTATATGCTGAATATAAAATATATTAAGCTATTTCATTAATGAAGTCGAATGCTTGACAAAATCAAAACTATGTGATGTAGATCCAAGCTATAGCAAACCATTCAAACCTCTTGAAGATATATTGCTTAGTGGAAGAACAATGGCAGTGTTGGAGCAAGAGCCCCAAGCGCGCTGGCTAATGATGACATTCGCGGAAAATTCAGGAAAGACTGTTTGAACTTCTTGGTAGCATTGTGGGTACAATTAAATCAAACACAGATTTTTATTTGCTGATAGAAGCATTATTGCACAACTTAATAATTTAAACCCACTAGCTTTGTCTGCAATTATTCATTTTTTTCCATTGCAACATTAGCGGCACAGTTCAAAATCCAGGCGCCCGAAGATAAATGATCTTGACGATGAATATCGAAGCTTCAAAATAACCAAGGACTTACGCCTCACAGAGAACAGCAGAACTGTTAGCATTCCGGAATTTTGGCGTAGCCTTAGATCCGTAAAAGATAGTCATGGACAACCCAAATTTGAAATTTTATCAAAAATTATTACAAATTTGTCAGTTCTTCCGCATTCGTCAGCCTGCGTCGAGAGAATTTTCTCTCAAGTCAATAACGTGAAGACTTCAAAAAACAAACTCTTTGAAAGCCACAATTATCCAAGACCGAATCTTCGCTAAACAAACGTGGACGAAACGTGGTCAGTTACAGGAGCCATTGACAGGAGAAAGCAGCCATTTACAAGAGATATGAATGTAGATTAGTGGATGCAAGACTACTGATAAAGCTGTTGTTTACGAGGGGGATGAGGATGAATGCTAATTGTAATATGTTAAATAACTCTTCAGAAAAAAATGGAAATATGTTAAATTGTATTTAGTTTTATCCCTATATATCCTTACTTATTCCTATGTGAACAACAAGGATTTATTACTATGAATTACATGTTAGGGAGAAATATAGGTTTTTTTCATTCAATTCAAGATTTTTTCAGAGGTATAATCTAGGTTTTTCAAAAAATAGTCGCTGGCAGCACTGTATTGTCTGCATGGTTGGGTAACTACCAGCACGTCTTTTCGGCACCGCTCAGCCTCGTTCCCAATCGAAAGCTACCGCACTCACATTGCTTGCTTTCTTGTAATCGAGTTTTAGACGACAATGGCAACCTGTGTTCCACTTTTTTAACATTGGTCAAGAATTTGCCTATGTATGACAAGTTATCCTCGATAAATTCTCCTCTTCGTCCTGGCTCAACACTTCGCCGTATTCCTTAAAAGTTGGCGGCAAGGCACAAGCGCTATCCATATTTAGTGTGAACGTACAAAGAAAATACCACAAGATAGGGCGGAAAAACACTTCTTAAATTAGGTGGTCAAGCCGAGCAAAAGGAAAGCCTCCGAGTAGTTTTCACATAAAAAATAAATGAATCCACCAATATATCTAAAAAAAACACTGATGGTACAAATTTCCACAACACTTATGCGATCACTGGTCACTGCACAAGTCACGGCACCATTTATGTTGGGGCTCTCTGAACACCCAACTAGCCTACATGATCGTATAGGTTCCGGATTGATGAATACTTCCGGTATTACTAATACTAATAGGTTCCGGGTTGATGAATCTCAGCACATTAACACTTCACGTCATCGTGGACAAGTCTTGACTTGAGTCTAACTGTAGATTCGAAGAACTATTGGTCTGAGATTTGTGATTCGAGATTTGAGGCTTTCCTACAGAAGAAACAAACAACAGATAAATAAAAGTAATCTAAACATTAACGTATTCATACATATATAACCTAAGTATTTACACAATTTGTTCACATCAATCTATTCACGTATACATTTACATATCCACATCCTAACACAGCACATACCTCCGCTCCGTCTTTACACGCAACAATAATTAACGAACCTTAGCATTCCGCACATTTCTTACGGAGGCCTCTAAACTAAAAGGACAACAAATTAAAAATAATAAACCATTTTGGAACAAATATCATCGCCTCGCGTTACATTAAAATAACAAACTCTTTCTATCCTTTACAATGTCAATACAGTTCAGACGATTCTTCAACACCACTACCCTTACATTTAACAGGCAGCTATTTCATCAACTTTTCTTTAATGTTCAGTTCAAGAGTGTTTAGCTCCTGTTGCTTTGTTATAAAAAAAAAAAACTCGCGAACAAAGGCACAATCGAATAAATTTTTACGAGCTAAACATTACCGTTCGATAGTTAGGACTGTAAATTCAAAATTTCGTTCCAATCTGTTCAATAGTTTGAAAGAAATTCCTTGATCACTGTGAATTTCGGCCCATATTCATAGAACTATGGCAAAAACATATGAAGGCAAAATTCTAAAGAAAAATGACGAGCTAAACCTTACCGTTAGGTTCTAATGAATACGTGTACCAAGTTTCATCGAGTTAAGTTCATTAGTTTGAGATATTCCTTAATCATTGAATTTTGAAATTGGCCGTGAAACCGGCCGCGAGTCCGGCCGTAAATTTGTCCGAGACGTAAACCCAGGAGAGGCTAAAAAACAGATCTGGGTGAAAAAAACATTGCTGGGAGTCATGCGCTGCACGTGTTGTGTACAAATCGTCAAACAAACGTTCGAACTTCTGACTTCGGACTATCGCCCCCCTACCGCCCCCCAAAATTCTTCCACCGCCCCTAGGGGGCGATATCGCCCACTTTGGGAACCACTGATCTAGTTCATCCAACAAAGCCTTCCTCTTCCGGGTTTTCGCAATCTGCTCTTTTTTTCTGCCAAATAAATAGTGTAGGCTCTGCCAGCTGCAAGCAGCATCTTCTTGGTGATGGTCATCTTGTCCAGGCCATCAACATATGCAACATGATCCACTGCCCTAGCACGCAGGGCAACCACCATTCGCTCTTTCATGTTGTGTGTCATGATTTCCTTGTTGAACGAAAACCCTTTTTCCACCGTGGCATGGCTATGAACAGGAGCATGAGCATCTACACTACATTCCGGAGCTTCTTGTAGGGGCTCTTTGACAGAATGGCATGTCAAAAAGTGTCCAGTCGATCAGAAGTTGAAAAAGCTTGAAATTGTGCGTTCAGTTCACTGCAATGTTTTGATTCAACTATAATGTTGCACATCTCATCGCGCAACACCATCCACATCTGTGTTAGGGAATCTCTTGGCATCAACAAGCAAAGTGAGACAGTACTTCAACTGTGTCTTGTCGTCTTCCTTACAGTCCTTCTTGATAAAGACTTTTGGCACCAGCCATATCAGGTTCCTACCAAGGCCATACCTAATAGCGCTCTTGTCCCGTAGCTTTTGGGCTACAGCCTGCATGAAGTCCCGCGCGTGTCGTGAAAGTGAGAACTTGCAGTGCACTTGCCTTCTTGTCTGCAAACTATTTTTTTTATCGCGGTCATGGCCATGTAACGAACATCAACCTTATTGAGGGAAATCGAAACGCCTTTTGTTCCATGACCTGAAATGAAATGATAAACATGATAATAATAATCGGAATTGCACCGTTTCTCCAGTAATTTGGAAGCTAAAATTGATTGTTAAACATTTTGTAATAATTGCTCTTTCTTGGTAAGATGGGTCGCGAATGTCTTCTATGTTAATTGGATCTGAAAAATTCTTTGATTCGACGACCATTTATCAACATTGACGGTGTAATAGATTATACATCGTTGATATGTTCCGAGAGATAGGTCACTTGCCTGTCGTTCCAAGAGATATGTCAGTGGCCTGTTTGTTAATTCTCGCTTCTATTTGGGTGACGATGGTTTCCAAATCTGGGTGCGTTACCAACATGTTTTAAAGAACATTGCGCCACATCCGAATCCGCTTACTTTCTCGGTAACTATCATCCTAAATTGCATACTAATTAGCGTTTTCCGACCATTTGAATGACGGAATTTATTCAGCAGTCTTGCATTAAAATGTACTCAATGCCACGTTAGATTTTAATTGTGATACGCTAAAGCATATTATATTGTTTTCCCTTGTTTGTGTAGATTAAATGATTGACCTTGTTTAAATATTGCTAGTTGCACTACGAAGAATGGAGGCATGTCAGACCAGTGATTTTGTCTTGGTCTCGACTGGGCAACCTATAAGGCGACGGCCCAGGCCTGCCAATCTTGCCAACCATTCGCGCATCAGGGATGTCAAGCGCGAGTTCGCAAATGGAGCGTTGTGGATAGCGCATGTAATAATTGTATTTTCAAGTTTTTGAATTGGTATAGAGAGGATTTCATTCATTATGTATCGTTTATTCAATAAAGATCATGGTTATTTTTGTATCAGCATCAATGTATCGTAGTAGTTCCTCATCTGCTCACTCACAATGGACGGCCTTGAAGTTGAAGATGAGAGGAGTTTGAAGACGATGATGGAGAATAGTACCCGCCTTTTGTAGGTCAATTTTAAAATGTAGTTTTTTTCAGCCAAAACCCTAGCAGCTTTAGTCTCGATTGAAAGCTTTTCTCTAGATTAAAAACGCAAAAAAAATTGATAATTTAATTTTCAAATCATTTTCTAGGTCTCAAAATCATAAGCATTTTGCCCAATCTCGCTGCGTATGTTGGAGCGGCTGGTGACCCATGAGCTGCCGATAGCGGTGGCCCATGAGTGGCTGGTGACCAAGGAGCGGCTGGTGGCCCTGGAGCTTACGGTGGCCCATGAGTGGCTGGTGACCAAGGAGCATCTGGTGCCCCGAAAGCGGCTGGTTGCCCCGGAGCTGCCGGCGGCTCAGGAGCGGCTGGTGGTTCATGAACCGCTGGTCATCCAAAAGCTGGTGTAACCTTGCGGCGGAAAATTCAAGCAGAAATAACGAAGCGCCTCCGATCATTTTAATTTTTCTGGTTGATGTCGGTTTGGCTGGACCTAGTGGTATATATACTTCTAATCGGATGCACCGCACATCTTCATCACAGACGATCCAAGCCGGTTAGTAAGGTTACACTTTACTTTCAAAGCTGATGATACGTTTACCTTCAGTCGGTTGAATATGTTCATAATTATGCAGTTATTAATTTGGCGTCGCATATATTTTGCTATCTATTTTGAGGTTTATTGGGTATATTGTGGGGGCATCCAGCTACGGGCCCCAACTACCACTTAGATTAGCCCTGGAGGCAACGCCCAGCCTCAGCATAGCTACTACACGCAGCCTCTGAGTTATAAACCACAGTATTACGCTACAACCGCTACAACACTAAAACCTGCGACGCAATGCTCAGAACCTAGCTACCTGAAGTCTACAGCCACCGCTTAATATCACAAGAGTTAAGCATAGCCATAGCCGCATCTGGCCTCACCTACTTACGTTGTCTCGATTAAAAAAATTACTGTACTCAATGACCGCTATACCTATTCGCTCTCTACGCTTCTCCACCCTTCCGCAGCCAGTTGAAGTGAGGGGTAGTGGCTGTAAGCAATTTCCTTCGTAGGCTACTATGCCTGCTAGCATGCTTGGTCGCCAAAATTAATATAGGCTAAAGTTTGAAGTTGAGCAAAGCTGTAGTCAGCTATCCATTGCAGGCAGTGACGACAGCAACGATAGCTATGGAGATTTCGTCACGCGTCCTTCGCAAATCAACTTTCAAGTGAGTTTGACATTCAGATTACCTATTCATTATCCTTTACTTTTGTAGTGGTTTATTATGGGCTGCAATCGGTGTTGTCGCATTTAAATATGAGCCATCGCAATGAGACCTGTCATAGGGAAATATTTTCATTGGAGTTACTCAGATGCAAATTTCCGTTTAAAGTATTTTCGTTGTTAGATTCTTATCGTTGTACTAAGAATATCATAAAAGTGTTTGTATGCTAGAAAATATTCAAGAGATTAAGTATGTCCAAATGAGGTTGATTATATTCGCAATAGAGCATACCGAAAGGTCTTAATCTGAAAGAAATTCAGAGGATTTTTTTATCACCACACACCCTCATGTTATTCTTAATATAAGAAAACACTCTCGCTTAAGTAAAATAGGTGTGAGCTCTTGAATAATTCATTAATAACCGGCACAGCTATTGCACAGTTTTTTGTAAATTTTAATGAATGTATTAATTGTATTATTTGATTTTGAGAATGGTATGATTTTTCTCTCGATGACATGGCTTTTTTAAACCTTTAAAGCCAAATATGGTACTACAGGGCTGTTGCTGCTTTGAAGTGTTAGTTTCTGTAACTTATGTAGTTACAGTTCCCAAATGTATGAACTATGTACATTAATCCTTAATAAACTTCCATAATGGTTTTTACTACGAAAGTTGTATGGGCAGGAGCAGCAAGAGCTTGCCAGTGGTTACAGCGAGCGCCCGGGCACCATTTGTCTGATGGCGCCGGTAAGCTGCTATAATCAACCGTGCGGTTACATTGTAGCCTGTTACGACTGTCTGGTGAGAAACCAGCAGGGCCCATACTTTCAAAAAAAGTTAAGTGATCGTAAGTTCATCAGCCAATCATTGACGGCCTTTCAAGCAAAATCTACCAATCATAGACAAGAAAATAGTGCGTAAGTACTTACGTTAACTTAGCGAGTTTTGAAAGTATGGCCCCAGGCATACCGCTCCGCCTGTACCTACTGCAAATGTAGTAAACACTATCCATCAATTAATGGTCCGAGGTGACGATTGAAGTTAGCATTAAAGATCCCACCCCCACCTATCCATAAGATATGTTTTTATACCCCAATATACTAATATGTAATGAGGAGATTAACTGTGTCAATCGTTTGAAGATGTCTTCTGTTTTTTGCCAGAATTATAATACCTCCTTACTAGACATATAGCAATGAAATTCATGAAATTGAATTCTGAAGACATAGGTAAACTATTTGAAGAAGAGGACTGGGATCTTACTTCACTTTCGGCGGTGCACGTCAGGATCACCTGACTTGTTCAGGCGAGAACTTCGAAAGTGCTTCAGGATAGTGACATACCACAACGAACGAAGAGGAGACTGTGCCGAGTTCTTTGGGACTGTTTTCTTGTGCGTGCTGAGACTATTCAACGTCTTGACAAAGGAGCCGGGGAGTTCTTCCTAGGAGGGTTTCATCCTAGTGGAAGTTCAACCTCTTGACATTCCAGACTACAGCATGCGTATTCAAGAACAAACCCGGATCGTGCACCTATAATGCCCCATGCACTGCCCTCAGCAAGAAACCAGAACAGCATTTTATATCGGCGGGCCACAGGAGATTGGTTTCACATTAAATGCTTGAAATATCAGAAATACCCCATGGAGATCGGTTTTGCCAAAAATGTGTAAATAATAAAATTAAAGATGTGAAAAAATATTTTACAATATCAAAGTTCACCTGGATAAACAGGCTCATAGTGGAAATGTAGACTTGACTATTTCAGAGCTAAATTGGCAACCAAGAATTGAACATCGTTCGATTAAAAAATTTTGCGTGATAGCAACTGCCTCTACCGCTGTCTTTCTCTCCAGTTTTTCAACGATGAAGACCTGCATTAACGCATGGGAATAACTCTTTGAAACGAATTATTAGCTACAGTGGACGATCCTAAATGGGCTAATATGTAGACTTCAGCAAGCTGGCAGGCAAACTAGTCTAAATCTCTTATGGCACATGACAGGGACGCTGTTCTTGTGTATTCACTACTCACTAGTGACTTACTTTGCTCCGGAACTGAAAGAAGTCTCCGCTTCAACCAGTTTAGTTAAAGCTATAATTGCATGTGCCGAACAAATTAAGGTTTCCATTGCGGCAAACGAGCCCACAAACAAGCGTCTGAAGAAGTACGGTGGAACCTTGGAGCGATTAAATTTTTCCTGCATAGCACACAAAAATGTTTACTCTGCAATAAACCACCTCTGAAACACCTTCATTCAAGTGGCATTCAACACAAGTTTATAGCAAGCCATTCATACAATCATTTTCCAATCACTAACTACATTTCCCTTCTCTATCATTACAACTCTTCAGATCCTGCTTACAATCACTATGATCTCGTGGTCTCTACAGAGAGAAGTGATTGTCCTCATAATTTAGCTATCTTATATACAAAGGGTGGTCCAACCTTCACTAAGATAATTGATACAAAGGATTCCATCTCATTGACCTAGCCAAGCCTAGTTAAACTTGTATGATGTATGGCCAAATACCTGCCAGACTAACATTTTTCACCGTGTCACACATGTAGAGTAGAAAATGACCAAAATGATAAAAGTAGAAATATTCAAAATGTATTTGAAGTAATATTTCCAAATTTGGCATTTCTCATGAATGTCATTCAAGTAATTATGTCAAATGACTTCATAACGCACTTGAAGTTTATTTCTTTTCCAAAGGTGGGCTTTCGCTACAATGTCATCCAATTAAAAGCGTCAGTTCTACATACCGCACTTGAAGTAATTCTGTCAAATATAACTAGATCCAAACTTTCCTCACATTAGTCCCATCAAGTTCTTCACAATTACACTGAAGTTATGGCAAAGTTTATATTTATACTTATAACTTCCATTTAAAAGTCAACCTACACGCATCCACAACCTACACGCATCCACAACCTACACGCCCAACATGGTTTAAGAATTCAAATTTTAGGCATTTTTCCCGTTTTCAGTTCAAAGTATTTGTCAAAGATTTTATCAAATTTGTGTAGTATGCTATCATACTTACAAATTTCTTTAAAATGCATATGCTAGAATGTTGGCAAAAGTAAGTAATACAGAAGCACTATTTCTGCTTCTTCGCTTTTGGTTGTTTGGTCTCGTACAGTTTGCAATATTGTGCATAATGTGTTTCTTGCACTAAATGTATCCTGCTTCATTTCGTTGTATTAGTTTTCCCCCTTTAAATCAGTACGATTTCATGTATATGCCGTCAAAGCGAATTATGCGCCAAGCGCCTTTTCGCTTTTTACTATCTTTTCAGTTCCCCATTCTTCTTTCTGGCCACCCTGTGCCACCTCATGCCCTTTTCCCGCATTTCTTAGTGGCACCAACGCCGCCAAAACCACTACCACAAATTCAGTAATATCTACGTTGTGTACAACCACCGGAGGCCTATCAACTACCTAATAAACAAGATGGATGATGACTTGTTTGGCACATTTAATGAAGAAACCCAAGCCATGGAAGCAGCGGGCATGATCCCATCTTCGCAGCCATGCTCAGAAGAGGCGCCTACAAACATCGAGGACATGGCAAATAAAGTAAGCAGTATCGCCCAGGAGATAAAACCTCACTATCGCCTAATCTCCACCTACACAAAGTTGTCCTCAACTACGAAAGCGGCCTTGGCGGTAAAATGACAGATTCCCCAACTATATATACACACAAAGATCCTTCTCTATTGCCCACAAGGTTCTCTCCCTATTCTAAGACATTTATTTGTTAATTAATAGAAAAGATCCATCCGTAAGTCAAAGTTAGGGTTCACCCAACTGTGGAATAGGGAGCTAGAAAGTCAATTAAACGGCGCAAAAATGGAGTGGTGAAACATTACGGAGTTGGGAGGCAACGAAGGGGCCCTGCGAATGCTGGATAAGAAATTAAAACAATCCAGGGCGTTGTATCCCCATGTCTGCCATCAAACTACAAGACAAGTGCGGATTTGTGGAAAATAATGTGCGCCTTTTGTGCGGGTGCTCTTCATTTCCAAACATAGGTTTATAAGCTCTAGGCCAACACAGCCGTCTCAGTGAGCCTCATTGTGGGCCAGACTACCATTGCAAGTGGACCTAAATACTCCATCACTCAACGTGTATGTCAGCAATGCTCATTGTAAGACAAGTTGTTTTAACCATTAACGGGCAATGGAATATCATTTCTCTTTTGCCAGTAGGTTCCGTTTCGATCACAATCATTATTTTGTCTAGGGCGTTGACTATCGATGGAGCTGATAGTTATTTTCTCATAAAGAGGAAAGACGAGTCTTCAAAAGGAAGGTATGAAAAAACTACGTCAAAACGTCAAAAAAAGGGTCCATTAGCCGCCGAGCATCCGAGGTGGCGGTGCTCGTCGCTGACTTATGCGCTCACCTGTTCTTGCTTGTGGTGTGTCTGCGACATGGCGTGGATGACAGCCCCCACCTTCGTTTATTGGGATACATGTGATGCACGGCTATGTGAAGTGCCTTGCTTCAGGAAGATCATCTACACTGCAGTGTCCGGGCTTAATCGATTCGGCTGTATTTGTTACCTATACTAATAGCACACTGACCACCAAATATATTTCATCGAAGCATAACTTCGTAACCTTGCTAGCGCTCTAACTAATTGGTGCACGACGTTCTGCGATCAATCAGCTAAGCTTTCCCTGGCAGTTACACGGAACCTGCCTTTTACTACCAGACCACGGGTCTAACAAGACTTCCGCCACGTTGTATAGTTTTCGTAACTTTTAGCTCGCAGCAGCTGAGTTTAGACTAAACTTTGCTTAAACCAAGCTTAGTTCCAAAATCAAGCTTGCTTCGACGAGTGGCCGTTCGATTGTTGGCTGATACGATACGATGGATCAATACAATCGGCTGGATGGTGTTGACCTGTGACCGATTTTTGTCAAATCAGTTCACGTGTGGGCCGACGATCCTGGGCCTATTCCGAGTGGACTACGGGGACTCATTTCATCCAACGAGTAAAAATATACAAATAAATCAGTATAATGTGATCAAACAGTGCCAAATTGTTGGTTTACCATTTGCTTCATCTGCTAAACGCACCCTATGACAGCTGTTCACCACTCAATCATCCCCATCAGGAATCTCAATTAGAATTTAGAGGTAATAGAGTTTCTAAAAAAGAGGTTTAAACCTACAAGCCAGCAATCGGAACAGAAATTTAAGAAGTTGCTGAAGGTTGGGAGAACCCATCAAGTTGGTATTTATTTGAAAGCACTCCTACCGCCCGAAGCCTGCACTAGCACGCCCGAGAGCAGAGGCGACTCAAGGTTTTCAGTACATGGGGCCAAGCGCCCAGGAAATGTACGGGATGTGAGCGTTCATTCAATTCCCCAAACCGCTATCGACGATTTGTTCGTGTGACCACTATTTACTGCAGCAGAATTTAAATATTCGAGGTGCATTGTCATACGATAAAATCTTGGCGAGAGATTTGCGCTTTTCAGCGATGGGGGAGACGCAGCTATAGATAACTATCTAGCATCCGACTAATGTCACAGCAACCGTGAGCACTGCCCTAACCATGCTCAATGCGGGACTCTGTACTATATTAACGTCAATACCAATCAATGACCAAATGATTTATGCAGCGTGACTGGTCAAAATCATCGTGCCGCTTCTCCGAAAGCGATTTCAGATCAACTCTTAGAATTTCGAACGACGTGTGAACGATCGACCTTAAGCGCAAGAAAAAATTAGCGATATTAGGGGAAAACATCGGAAGCTCATCCAGATGAACACATCGAAGTCCATTGGACTACAAGATTATTGAACTCAACTGGCGTTAACATTGAACATGCCGCGTGTAATTCCCCGGGACGACTGAAATAGCCTAGCATTGCCCAATACCAGCATAATTTTCATACTTCTCCCCGTGCGCAAGCATGCTGCAGAGTAAATTAGCCAACATGGTTACTTGCTGAAAGACACAGGGACCAAACCCCTTCATGGATGTAAACCAGCAAGCCAATGAGCTGCAAGCCGCCAAAACAATGGTCGTAACCCACACGCTAAACCCCAAAATATTTCTATTCCATGCAGCCTAGCCCCTTCCCCACTTTCGATAAAGAACGCTCTGCGCCACAGTGCTATCAGTACACTGCTACCTCTCCAGCCTGTCCGTTCTTCAGGAGGCTAAACCTCCACGCTTACCCCCTGCTCCCCCTCCTTTCGGTACCAGCTTGCGGAAGAATTCTATCCAAACCTAACCTAACCCTTTCGCGGAAAGGTGGAGAGAAGGGGGTAAGTGTGGAGGAAGAAGATGCTGGTGAGCGTCAGGGCTGGGCTTACGCCTGCGAAGTGGGTAAGGTGATGCGACAGTCCGGTGCGGGGCCGTTCCCATTTACGGCAGTCTGCGGGCCTGTGGCTTACGGCATTTGAAAGAAGTGATGGTATGGCTTATAGGCTTAAATCATTGGTGTAGGAGCTATTGGGCGTAATCAGTTTGTACATGTTCTCAAATGTGAACGGATATATTTTTGCATACCGTACATTTCATATAAGTAGGTACCTACACGAGACGAACCGTCGGGCACATGTATGGAACATGATAATTAACATTTTTCAATTATTTTTAATTACAGTTACATTCCGATTGCCTTCATTTGCCACGGAACTTGCCCCTCTGTATTGAAGTAAGCAGCCAGTTCATTTCTCCTTTCTGCTGCTTTTTTGGAGTGGGCGTTCACTGCACGAACACTTCTTAGGGATGGTAGCTCGATAGCAGTTGTGCGCCATAGGCCTGGATGTAACACACCTGTTTCAGTGTCTTCAAAATCAGCCCATCCTCTTTCAAAGTATGTAACTGGCGATACTGTACGCAACCAGTTGTGAATAGTGCATGCAGCTTGCACAATTAAATCAACTGTGCGTACGTCAACTTCGATTTCTTTTCGAAATACTCGAAATCTTGCTGCTAATATGCCAAACGCGTTCTCAACAACTCGTCTAGCTCTTGATAAACGGTAGTTGAATATTCGTTCTTCTACGGACAAGTTTCTTCTTGAGAAGGGCTTCATCAGATTTGTTGACAGGGGAAAGGCATCATCTGCTACGATAATGTGTTCAGGAGGCAAATTCAGGCTGTTTTTGTCAATGGCTGATTTCAAAGTAGACGATCGAAACACGCTTCCATCGTTAGCCCGTCCATTTGCACCCACATCACTTGCAAGGGTGCATCACTTGTTGAGGAACTTGCAATCGGCATCAGTCAAAGCCGCAGTATTATGCTGTAACCTCCCTTGTAGTTGTAGAATTCAGCACAACTTCCAGGTGGGCGTTTGATGGCTATATGTTTACCATCCAGTGCACCACAGCAACTTGGGAAATTCCATTTGATCTCGAAGCTTTTCTGTATTTGCCTCCACTCCTCCGAAGTCTGGGGAACCTGCAAAAAGAAAACTATTATAATAATTTTGGAACGAGCTAGATTGAAAGCTGAGAACATAGTGTAAACATTTACAAATTGTAATATAAGATGACTTTTGGTTTGTTTCAGAAGTGCTGCCCTGCAGAAGATCAAGATGATGATGAGGTTCAACAAGAAGCAATCATTGTCTTACATGAAAGTGAAGAACAAGTACTCCATATCTCGATGATGATAGCCTCCCAATTGACGAGAGTACGAAAAATGCCACGCCAATTGCAAAAAAGGCACGGATTTCAAAATTTTCGAAAGTTCAAAGTGCAATAGAAAAACTCCAACAAATTTCTTCGAGTAGACCATCGACTTCACAAAAAGTATTGGATGAATACGATGTATATGGCCAACATATTGCTAATGAAATGAGAGCACTCCCGGTCAGAAACTATACGATATTGAAAGAAAAATTCCAGAGCCTTATCACCAAAGAAAAGCTGGAAACCTTGCCGCCACATGCACCTATCACTATCATACCCTCATCACCATACGAAAGTACATCTTCACACCTGTCAAGTGAAGAGGGACGCCCTACCAGTTCCAATGTCTTCACGATCGATGATATCATAAATCTTCAGTAACTTCTCAAGCAATAAAAATGGCCGAAGATTAGCACAACGTATCGTCCCGATTGTATCGAGCTATGTTCAAAATACAACACCGCAGAGGAAAATTTGTTTTAATTTTGTACACCATTCATCGGAATGAATCAAAATAAATTTTTTATAGTTTTGGTAGTACGCGAAGGATAATGAATACACTGATTTTTTCGAGGAGCATAAACTTGAGAACTTTCACATGTGACCGCCTGTCTCTTACTAACCCCTACCCTACTTCCAAGTTTCCAACCGTTACAACAAGAACCATCTGTTCAGTTCACTCTGAACTAATTATTCAATACAGCTATGGTAAATATATATACAGAATGAAACGCAAAGTAAGTAATGAAAACAGAAAAGCGATTCTATCATGTCGCGGTCACAACAATGTTAGCGTCTATTTGAAATTTTGTTTGGTTCCCGTATTTATGGCAACCATTGGTCACTGAATGAAGACACATACATTTTTGTAATTTTTTGTGCAATTAATTTTTAATTTTTGAAGTTTGATAGTGTTGATTATTAGAGTAAATGGATCATTTTTTATTGATGAATCAAGCAGAATGGACTTAATGGAAGTGAAATTAATATTCAATGCCGGATCCACATTTGTCATCATCCGCACTTGATGAATCATAACAGTGCCGTACGGGTGTTGTCCTTCTCCAGTTGTCTTGCCCCTACGCGTTTTATTGGTTGATTGACCGATTTCTCTTGTAAAGGATGGGGTCGTGTTGTCATTTCGAGTTATCTTTGATTCCGGTTATAGATTTTATAAGTCTTCTCATTTCGCTGTTGCAGATTAATTAAGTTTATCCTTGCGGTTTCGCATGTTACTTGATTGTAGGATTTGGATTTCGGGCGTGGTGACTTTGAAACAGGATATTCCGGAGTCAGACATTTACAACGGGCATCAGCCACGTTTGACGGGATGCATATTTCGTGATATTTTTTTTTGTTTCTAGGAAGTATTGGGTTTAACTATACGTTCTATTAATGATGATCTTGTGCTTAGATTAGTGACTATATAGTCAATTATTGGCAAAATTTATTTTATGACTGAAATATGGAATCTCATTTAACTGTGATATTATTTTGTTAACTCATGGATTTAATTTATGTATGACTAAGTAATGCGTAAACTTATTTATATTTCGTGGCTGTAATATGGAATCTCGTTTAACTGTGATATTATTTTGTTAATTCATAGGATTTAGTTGTTAGCGTCTTGAAATGAGACTGAATGTTGTAGCTTCAACGTGATTGGTCGGGTTGCTCCTAGCCTCGCGACGGTGCACGTTTATTCCTCTAGGTCAGGGGTCTCCAAACTACGGCCCGCGGGCCGGATCCGGCCCTCGGTTAGGTTCCATCCGGCCCGCCGAGGATATCTCGTATTTCAACATAATGTGTACAAAAATCGAGCGTGGCGCTTATTTGTGGTTAAGCATGAACTAAAAAACAGTAAAAATGCGTGACTGTTGTCTCTAAAATTTGATAAATTATTCACAAATGTTGCCATGAACCACCCAAGACCCTTTGATTGAGGAGAACATTATCGTCCTGCTTGCCAGTGTGAACCCAAGTTTGGAAGCGTTTCAGGTGATAATGTCGGGACCAGGTAAAAAGAGAAATGTGGACACTGAATTCCGTGAATTCAAGGAAAAGAGGGGTGCATACTACTTTTTTATCGAGTCTGATGAATTGGCAACATAGCATTATGATTAATATGCAACGATAGTATTGCAGAGCTGAAAGAGTGCAGCATTCGGAGGCATTATGATACAAAACACTCATCAAACTATTCGCAACTCAAAGGAAAGCTTCTTACAGGCATGCTGAAAGCTCCGAGACACAACTTGGCAGCGCAACAATTTTTGTTCGAAAAAAAGAACGTCGAGAATGACGCTGCAACAAGAGCAAGTTTCCGTGTGTCACATCTTTTGGCAAAGCGAGGAAAGCCCTTTGCCGATGGTGAGTTAATTGAATTATGCATCATTGAAGCAGCCAACGAACTCTGTCCGGAAAAAGTAGACTTGCCTAAAACTATTAGCCCTTCGGCAAATACAGTTGCCTGTCGAGTTGAAGATATTGGAATAAATATAGTGTCTCAACTCGAAGAAGAGACCAGATAATGCAAGTACTTTTCTCTCGCGCTTGATGAATCAACTGATGTCACTTCTACCTCGCAGTTGCTGTTTGTTCATGGGGTCAGCAAAGATTTTGAATTGATTGAAGAGCTGGCCTCTGTGCACGACATGCATGGTACAACAGGCGAAGAAATTTTCGAAGAAATCGAGAAATCTCTCCTACATTACTGCCTCGAGTGGAAACTGTTCAAGTGCGTCACAGCCGATGGTGGAAGAATCATGTGCGGCTCTGGAAAAGGGTTAGTTGGGCAAATTTACAAAGCTGCTGCAATTGCGGGCTGTCCCAAGCGTTTGGTTTTTCACGGCATTATTCACAAGCAGGCACTGTGTGGCCAATATATGGATTTATCTTCTGTGATGGAACTTGCTTACCTGTGGCAAGGTGTTGTCACGATTTTTTTGAACTCCGAGCAGAAATTGACATTTTTCTGAATGGAATGAATCGGCCCCAGCCACTACTCATTGGAAATTGGAGGACAAAACAGTTCTCATTTGCAACATGTATACCCAAGTTAAGGCGTTTCGACAAACGTTATTTTATTTCGGTTGAGACCCAGTTAATGAGGAACTGTTTCAAACACTTTCCATGTTGTGAAAAGTTTGAGCGAGAAACTCAATCTTCATTCGCAAGAAGACTTGCAGAAGACATTATTTGCAATCTGAAACAGCAATGCCACGAACGTTACGCATCTGCAGCAATTAAAAATTTTCCAAAATGCATTTGATTGTGCTATCGAAGATTTGCCATCTGAACTTCAATAGGAATTGAGTAATTGATCTGCAAGCCAATGACGCGTAGAAGGACAGATTCAGAGAAGGTAAAGTGACCGACTTTTACGAGTGTCCGCAAAGCGATGAATATGCTCATCTACAAGCCTTTGCTTGTGGTTTTATTTCCGTTTTTGGCACAACCTATTTTTGTGAACAAACATTTGCTAAGATGAAGTATGTCAAGTCTAGCTACAGGGCAGCTTTATCCGACGAACATTTACAATAAATTTTGATGATAGGAAGCAGTAATTTTGATCCTGAACTCAATGGGATTTTGTATGAAAAGAAACAATTCAATGCTTCTCATTAATGCTGTTTCACGTTGAATATTTTTTAAGATTACACTCTAATAATTATAGCCATAATAATTATGTCCCCTCTGTATTTTGGAGCCGTGCTTTTCACGCCAATTAATGATAAGGATTTAAGATTATGCGAAGAATAAGCGATGAAAAATTGTGTACAGTTGTTCCGTAAGACGAAGTGCAGAATAAAATAGTTATTCGTGCGCTAATTTTGACTATCGCATTTTATTCGTAATTTGTGCTGCCCTCCTCTCCGCCCACGAACATCTCCGGCCCGCGAAGGTTTCAGTAAGCTTGATCTTGGCCCTTGGTGAAAAAAGTTTGGAGACCCCTGCTCTAGGTAGTCTTGGACGATGGAGACTTCGGTATCTTTAGAATTAGTTTAGGATTTTTTTACTATTAACTTGTGATTAGTTTGCAAAATGATTAAAATTATGATGACTTTATTCTATTGTATTATATTCTCTATTTGTTTGCACTTAGAGAGTGTTAACAGGCTGTTTTGTGCTCCTTATAAACGAGGTTTCGAGTTGACATTATTTTAGCGGAGTTACCTCTTGCGGGCAAGTGGAAATTGTGTGTGCTCAGAACCACTGAGCACGCACAATTTCATCTCGTTGGGCTGGGGTGCAACGGTTTTGACTCGTATTCAGGGAGCCAGATCTAGGCGTCTATGAATAAACTCCAGCGTAGTTCTGGAGATAACTTGTAAAGAGAACCTGTAACGGAATAATAACGGCGTAGGTGTAATTCTTAGCTAGTTCCAGTTTCTGGCTCCTTTGGGCGGTTATTAGCCGTTCCGTTCGCACCTTCATGTCGTAAAGGCTAATAATGCCTGGGCTCGAGTAAATTGTCAACGTCTTATTGAGGCTCGTACCCCTCGATAGTCGTGATTTTAAGGCGTAACTACCACCCCGTTTCTGTGTTCTTGGCAGTGCATTAGGGCTCGAACCCCTGATCATTGCATTGGTTGTCAGCATCGTGGTGCAGTTCGTACATGTACTCTTGTCATCCGTTCCTGTGAGGCTGTCGGCATCGTGGTGCAGCTCGTACCTGTATCATTGCTATCCGCTTTTGTGGTCCTCGACAGTTTATTAGGTCTCACCACGTTATATCCCCGAAGTTGAGATTATATCTTCCGGAGCTTTTGGACGTATAGCGAATAGTAAATTGTGTGCCTTGTACAGTGGAATTTGGGTATTGCCAGAAGATCACCAAGATACTACGAAAAGTTCCTCGTGTTTATTCCTCCACTCCAACGCAAGGGAATTTAGAGCCGGACCAAAGAACGACTCTTTTGCCCTTGTGTTAAAGCCAATACGGAAGTCACCGTCAAGTAGGCAAGCTATCCATAATTATTTCGACTTCGCGGCGGTGTTTCCGGTTTCACACGCATCGCTTGTTCGTTTTGTTAGTAAGAGAGGAAAGGGCAACCAAGTCAGGTAGAAGCGATATTAAAGCAGAGGCTAGAGGGGTGTGAAAGTTCGTGTTAAGGGTGAGATGAAAAAGAAGGGGAAGAGAAGTTCAAGAGGAAATCTATTTGGTTTATTATTGCTATATCGCATTTATTGCACTGTACAGTTTATATTTATATTAGATATGCCCATATATGATATGGGACCTCATAAACCCTAAATGATTATTTGTGCTCTATTAAATTTCTAGTGATACAGTTATACTTATAATGTCATAGCTTTTTTCCTTATGCCCTTCCACCCTCCATTCTCGCCAATCTCTTCTCCCTTATTTCCAATGCACTCTACAAATATCGCTTTCCACTCAGTCACAGCAGCAGTGCATCCTCAATCGAAGCAGCTGTGACATACTCAGTCATGCAGCGGTCACATACGTCATAGAAGGAGTGTATACTCAGATCTATAGACAATGGAACAAAATAATATAAATGCCTACGAATACGTGCATGTCCTGCGCTAGTCAATGAGCTATCTAAGCTTAGTTAAACTTGCAAATGATTATTTAAGTTACCCCAATACTCTGACTCAGCGGTTTTCATAAATCAATCATCATACACGAGTGTGCCTTCGTTACGACCTGCAAAAAAAGTATTAAAAAAGCAAGCCTAATTATATGTACATCGCAAAAAATTGGAGCGAAACTGTATATGTCTAAAACGATAGAACCCCTGTACATATGACGTGACCACATACAGTGGCGTAGCCGACTTCTGCTTGTCTCGCCTTCATCTTCACTTGTGTTATTGCAGTTGGCCTAGCCAGCCACCAGTCCGCGCGCTTCCTTTATATCTATCAGCCTTAGCTTAAGTAAATGAATTTGACTATATTTAACCTTGAAGTTTAAACTTTAGTTAAATAATTTGCATCCAAATAGATCTCTGATTAAAGCAGCACGATACAATTTGATCATGTGTCTGGTCGTGACGATTCATTTTGTCTCCCTTCATCTACAGCCAATCAGCAACCTGTTCACGTATTTCTGTTAGGGTATTTTCGAATAGTCTTAGTTAAGCTTTCTGTTTACCTTTGAGCCACGGATTTGGCGGCATAGTACTGTGCTTGACGTCCTGTCATCCGACATCTGTCGTCCTGTCACCCGACGTCTGTCGTCCTGTCATCCGACGTATGTAGTCTACAAGTGTGGGACCTGCCTGGGAATGCCGTGCGCCATTTATACGTAGTTGAGGTGAGCCATGTGAGTTGTCATTGTTCTTGGCTCATGGTCGAGGAGTGCGTGCTGCTGTCCTAGTAATCCTAAAAGAACCTTCCATCGGCAAAATCTACCGATAACTATATAACTACGACGATAACTATATGAACTATATTTCGATGGCTGGGAAGAAAGTAAACAAGATTGTTAAGAAGGAATGCGGTTCTTCGAAACAAGATGCACCGAAAAAATCGAACAGGAGATCGAAGTGCGTAGTTGAAGATGCATGCAAGTTTTGCAAAGAGACCTCGTTGAGAGAAGATGATCAGATGGTCATCTGTGAACACTGCGAGTATTTAATTTGCATCAGTTGCGCGAAGCTGAGCTCTGAAGAATACTCTTTCCTACAGAAAACAGAGTCGTTTCACTGGTTCTTTAGCGACTGCGAGAAACCGACTCTCCGTGCCAGGAAAAGCGAAAAGCAGATGGAAGAGAATTGGTTCGCTCTGTTCGCAGCATTTCGAGCTGAAATGGAAAACAATTATCGGAAAGAGATGAACACGTTGAGTAATTTAGTTGGCTCTTTGAGTAATGAACTGAGCTCGTTGCGCAAAGAGCTGATCGNTTGATGCTCTCCTCAGCACAGACTTTTCTCGCTCAGTAGCACGAATTTAATCTAATCTAAAGTACTAAAATTAAAAGATAATCATTTTTGCAATGTACCTATATATGTTACAGCATTACCATTAAACTCTAGTTTTGAAATTTGAAGCGAATTAAAATTTGTTATTTTTGAATGAAATTTGATGTCAGTTGTTTTTTATCCTCTTGTCATCTCGAACTCCGTAGTCCTGAACCCCGTCACCCTGAATCCATAAGATAATTTCGAAGATAAAGTATGATACTGCTAGGAAAACCGTACAAACCTTCGTACAGCGCGGAACTCCCTCTGAACTCGCGTTTAGAAATTTTTCGGGAACTTTTTATCAACTTTCTATTTAGGAATAAAATTTACCCTTGCCTTGTTAAAACGAATTTTTTTTCTACATGATTCTCTCATTTATTTTTCAATGCTCATTATTTTTCCATTGCAAATATAATTTAGATCTAAGTTAATATCCCTACTTGGATATGCTTTCGATCAGGCTTTAAAATGTACGTACTTTGCCCATTTTATATAATGAGTTTGAGTTTTTGAATGTTTTTGTATTTCTACTTGAGGAGTATGACGCTGTAAATATACATGGACGGCAAATTTAAGGGCGATTTGTGCCGCAGGTGTCGTACGCAGGACGCGAGCCGCTGTGCACCCCCGCCGTAGGCGTCACAGAGCGCCACCGGCAAGAGGCTTCACACATCCTTGACCTCGTCTTCGCCTGAGGCTTGTGTAGCCCTGACTGTTCGCCTTGCGACTACTCTTTGCAGTCTTCCTACTGATTACCTTTCGTAGTCCACCTTTGAAATGTTTTTAGCAGTCCTCCTTCCGGCTGCCCTCGACATTCCGCCATTCCATTGCCTCTGACATTCCGCCATTAAGGCCCGTTCACACTAGGGGCAACACACGGGCGTCAAGCGCCTCACCGCCCCTCTACGTGCGCTTCTTGTGGGCAACGAAGCGATTGACGAGCTAGAGATTCACAGGCGCCACGCCTCATGCTGCTGCCGGCCGCCGCTCCGCACTCAGTGGACGGCTGTCTGTGGTTTAGCGAGGTTGTCTGTATACGCTGTTTCTCCACTATGGCAACTAACGCCACACTTGTCTGGCCTCGCTCTCTAGTAGAGAGGCTAATTGATCTTTTTTGAGAGCACCGATGATTGTAGAGACCTCAGTTAAAGGAGTATAATGCAAAAAATAACCAGTTCTGGTGAAAATAATTGAAGTTTAAAAAACTTTTGTGTACAAGTCACCATTGACGAGTTTCGCAAAGAAAATTCATACGTTCGCAATTCCACCGTAAAATGAATTTAATTGCAGATGAATAATTCCATTGCATGTGAATTCCATCTCAATTCCATCATCCTGCCTTTAGGTGCTTGTACACAGGGATAGTGCAGACGGCTAGTAGATCTGGCAAGTGTCGCTCGCTTGGTTACTATCCGGCTAGTAAGCCTGTACACAAGGAGAGTGAGTATAAAGGTGCCGCTATCTTCTCGTTCGCGCCCGCTAGTGTGTCGTTAGAAGCCGTCGAGTGAGGTCTGTGAGAATGGATAGTGAGGACGAGTTTGAAGCGGCTTTTGATGAAGCCATTGATGAAATTGTTTTAGCTTTGAGTGAGGAGGTTCAAAACTATAGGTGCTTGTACACAGGGATAGTGCAGACGGCTAGTAGATCTGGCAAGTGTCGCTCGCTTGGTTACTATCCGGCTAGTAAGCCTGTACACAAGGAGAGTGAGTATAAAGGTGCCGCTATCTTCTCGTTCGCGCCCACTAGTGTGTCGTTAGAAGCCGTCGAGTGAGGTCTGTGAGAATGGATAGTGAGGACGAGTTTGAAGCGGCTTTTGATGAAGCCATTGATGAAATTATTTTAGCTTTGAGTGAGGAGGTTCAAAACTATAGGTGCTTGTACACGGGGATAGTGCAGACGGCTAGTAAATCTGGCTAGTGTCGGTCGCTTGGTGACTATCCGGCTAGTAAGCCTGTACACAC
>NW_025946040.1:0-5446 GCF_000764305.2 Hyalella azteca | reverse complement strand
TTAGCCCTTGCGGGATACAACGTCTTCACAGACCATCCTCGTCTGTCAGCGTGGCATGAGCTCGTCAAGTCGGAGCTCAACCCTGAATTTGACGAAGCCAATGTCATATTCAACAAGCTGAGAGCCATGCAAGACCTTCCTAAGCTGTAGAGGCGAGTCATTCTTCGAGATTCTATGTTAATGGCTGCCTAGAGAGTCTTTGTTTTTATTATAATAAGCAGCAGATTGTTAATCTTCGCCAAAATCTGTATTAAACTATAATACTGTTGTAGTTCATTAACTTGTTGAATGCTGGCTAATTGGCATGGTATTGTTTCAAACGTTGTACTTCGCTGTAATAAGCTGTGATTTTCACTTTTATGGAAGTTGTTATTATTGTTATGAGAAATAATAAATCGGACTTTATTTTTATATAGAGTTTAAACAGTTTTTCAAGTTTTCTAACAACATCCTTTTCTAAAAACTTCCTATTATTGTTATGACAGCTGCAGAATACTCCTTCATTAGTAGTGTTATAGTACCCATTTCTTTTTAATTTTTTATTTATGAAATCATTTATGAAATGCACTGATATCAATTATTTTATTTGAAATTTTAAAAAGGAAATTGAACTCATTTTAATTCATTTCGTTCAGAGTTTGCGTGATTAATCACGATTCTTTGAAGCCTGTATTGTGATATACACTTTATTCCTATACTTTATCAACATGTGGCATTCATATTACTTCCTAAAACCTTGTCGATTTTCGGGTAACTTATATCCTACGTTGTTTATCAGGCGAAAAATGGACATTATTTTATTGTTATCTCCAAATTCTTTCCTATTTTACTGAAGTGTGGGGAAATTCATGAGGTTGTCATACCTTCATTGTGGGCGTTTCGTTTTGTTGTAATAATAAATAATATTACTGTCAGTTCCATTTGTGGTCTTTACGACCATTTCATATCATTACAAATTTAAACTTAATTTCTGAAGTTAGAGATACAATGATTAGGTTCAAGCCTTCACTAGGAAAAAAATCTTTTAGCATGAGCACTCTAAATTGGAGATTTTTCCAGGCATTCATGTGAGTTTTTTTTAAACACTCTCCGTTCAAACCCTCTATAATGGCTGAAAAACTTTTATGGATACTTATATCATTCTAACTTTTTGTTTACTTATACCATCTTCTAACTTTTCGTTCCTTATAATCACATAGGTAGAGGACTGGAGGAAGATTGACTAAAGTATAGGGCAATAGTACCGTTCCAATTTGTGTGTGGGGGAATAGAAATTTGAAATATACTTATATTTCTATTTTGGTCATTCCTTTATTCCTAAAATTCCAAAACGTTGGTACTTCAAGTGTTTTACCACTTATCGTTACTCAAGTAAGGAAGTGGAACATGCGAAAATGCATCTGGTTTCTCTGACAGTTCCACTATTAATAGTTGAAAAAGTTGTGATCTTTCTCGCATGACGCATGTAGTAGAAAGTAGCAAGTTGGTAACTGACGTTCGTATTCTTGTTGAAATTGCTAAAAAATGTGGCCAAATGCCAGCTTATGTGCAATTGTGCTACTATAAAGATGCCATCAGACATCAGCACATGTGATAAGCAAGCAACATTGGCAGAAGTCATATGTAAATGAGCCAAACTCTAAAACGAATAGCGAAAAGCGCTACGATTGTCCACCACTAAATGTTACGTTAAAGCATTATTCAATTCTCTTACCAGAGGTCGAATTCTACTTTCTAGCTTAAGAAGTACTGTGGCCAGTCACCTTAGTTCATAGTTTGGTGTATGACCATTCTGGTCATTAGCGTTGAGAAGTCCGAGGCTCCCAGCGGTTAGCACTGCAAGAGTGGACCTGCGAGTGGCATATTTGACACTCGCAATAAATAAAATTCTGGTGATGTTGAGAATTGGCAACCGGCCTAATGGCCTAATCAACGCTGACACCTGTAAAATTGTTTCGTTAAACGCGCCTTGTCTTCCCAAATTTGACGGTTTTGGCCTTGTTTTTATTATTTTTTTATTCTATAAAAATGAAACATTTGTACCGCAAATTGCAATTTTACTAATAAAGAGACGCATCTAGCGAAACTTGAGAAGCCTCTCGTGAGACGTGGGTGAAAATCAATGCTAATAATATACGTTTAAAAATTACTTTTTATAGACAACACTTCTAAAGAATTCAGTGTCTCCAATGTTACATATGTGCAATAAATTTCTAATTTTATTTTCGAATATTAAAAAATTAATTTTTCAATTTTAAATATATAAAAAAGTTTTTGAAATTATTTATTCTGTCAATTGATTCATGCATTGCCTCCGACTTCACACAAGTGTGCAAAATTTCAAATCAATTGGACAGGTAAAAGTGTGTCAAATATCAATTATAAGATTTGTAGCTGACAAAATTATTTTGTAAATTTTTTAATATTAAAAAAAATTTTTTACTTATTAAAATTATACATATTGTTAATTGATTCATGCATTGTCTCCAACTTTACGCAAGTGTGCAAAATGTTAGATCGATAAGATAAGTAGAAGTGTGTTACATTTTGATTATAAGATTTGTGGCAGACAAACAAAAAGAAGTGAAGTTAAAGAGAAGTGTTGTAAAAAATACCCGGAGATCAGTTCTAAAAATACCTAATATATACTCTAATGATGCCTAAGATGAATTCTGAATAACTGGAGTAGCTGGAGACGGCAGAGGTTGACCTTAACCGTTGAAGCAACATTGGGACAATTTTATCCGTACCCGATTACATCATTGACGCTCCGAGCTTAAACGTGTTCAAGAACAGACTAGATAAAGCTATGGAGAAATACATGATCTGATTTGAAATGCCTAGCACCATATCGAACCCGGAGAAAGTCTGAGAGTTATTTCAAACTATCGTCAGTTTGGAAAAGATCCGGTTGAAGGACCTGTTTTTAGCAGTCGCCACATTGGCCTTTTTCAGGCCAAATTTATATCAAATGTAGCCTTTTTTGAAGTGCACTGGCCGAACAAAATTTACTTTGCTTTTTTGTCCGTTTGGGGTCTCTTTATGAAAAATGTGATTCTCGGCTATTTTCGGTAGTAATTTGGTCCTTCAGTTTTGCCCATGACAAGTACACCTCAATTTAGTTTTGCCCAAGATGAGTACACTCAAATTTCGACACGTAACTGTGTCAACACTTCGGTTTAAGTGGCAACACTAGCCTCCTAATCCGGGCAACATTTTGGATGAACCATGGGACAAAATCCAGTTCAGTGTTGCCAGATAGGCCTTTTTCAGGCCAAATATCGCAAATGTGTCCTTTTTTAAATGCATTGGCCTGACAAAATTCATTTGGCATTTTTGGGATTTTTTTATGAAAAATTCAATTCCCGACTTTTTTGTAATAATTTTGTCCTAATAATTCAGTTTTGTCTAAGACGAGTACACTCAATTTTCAACACGTAAGGTGCTTGTACACGGGGATAGTGCAGTCGGCTAGTAGATCTGGCAAGTGTCGGTCGCTTGGTTACTATCCGGCTAGTAAGCCTGTACACAAGGAGAGTATAAAGTGCCGCTATCTTCTCGTTTTTAAAAATGCAGCGTCGGGAACAACTAAACTCTGACTAATGAGGTATTTTTTCCGTTTCAAAATACTCGTTTCTCTCTTCATTTTGTTGGAGTAACCATCATGGCAAAGTTTATACTTTAATTCATATATTTGGAATATTTCAAAGAATAATTGAATACCGTCTGGTATCCACTTTGTTGGGTTCTTCTTAGAATCATTATCGTTCAAACAAGCCATGATTCACTTGACCCAAGTCCCAAGATACTTCACAAGAGCGCCACAGATACTCTCACCATGGCTGCATCAGCGCTACTTACTAGCCACTTCTCCAGCCAAGAAATCAACACCGTTTGACCCTCTCGGTCGCGCCTCGGGCACTTGCCGGCGCATGCCTCTGATGCGGCTGAACCCATATACACGAGGCTAGTAGCATGGACAGTTCAAGCGGCGGATGAACTAGCGGCTAGTACTATCCCTGTGTACAGGCACCTTTAACTGTGTCAACACTTCGGTTTAGGTGGTAACACTAGCGAGTGCCTCCTAATTCGGGCAACACTTAGGTTGAACCATAGGAGTCTGGGCCAATACTTTCAAAAAAAGTTAAGAGATTGTAAGTTTATCAGCCAATCATTGACGGCCTTTCAAGCAAAATCCACCAATCATAGACAAGAAAATAGAGCGTAAGTACTTACGTTCTCTTAGCGAGTTTTGAAAGTATGGCCCCAGGACTACAACCAGTTGCCAACTCGTATTAATAACCATGGATGACAGAGCTGAGAGCGCGTATAATCCATTATAGTTTTCACTTCTAAAGAGTAGTAAATTTAGCATTTCCTGCTGAATTATTAATTTCAAAAGGGGCCATTTTTGTGTGATAAATTGGCCTTTTTCTCTTGGCTTTATCTGGCAATCCTGGTTTTAGTGCCCCCTCGGGAGTCCGGACAAGTCACGAAAAGTACAAGAATCGGCCGGCAACAGGCCACATCAGCTGGCCAAACTATTCAGCGCCGACTTTACTATGCTATGTTATGTTGACGTTACAGGCTACCGGCGACTGCCGCTGACGCGGCCAACCTGTCTGTTTAAGAACTTCCGTGGAGCATTTTCGGCTTTCGCACATGCAATTTTTTTTTTCTCACAAGATTGTGCCTGTTGCAGTCAATGCAGTGTTGCTCCTGCTGATCTTCCATCTGACTTGTATGTTGTATCAAGCGACAAATGTCAATTCCATGCCAGTGCCAACAGAACAGTGCCGCTGTGAAGAGATATTTGAAAAACGTGTGGAGGATGAGGGAGACAAGGAGGATGATAAGAGTGGGGTCTTGAGAAATGGAGGGTTGAGAGAGGGGAGGGTGGGAAGACAAATGCAACTGTGCCGAATTGTTTTAGCACTTTGTTTTATTTTTTTTTAGGTTGTTGCAAAACGAAATGAAATTGTTAAGCACTTTTTCTTAGGACTGCTGTGAATACGGTTTAATTGAACTTTTTTGTTACGATACGAGTGTGAAGTTGTGAACTTTCAATTTTTTGATGCTAGTAAAAGTTTTTAGGCAGCATCCATGGTCAGGAAGGTGCAGCGTGTACGCCGGAGGTTTGTTTTTGGATGTACGCCAGTACGCCAGGGAAGAAAGTTGCCAATATGCTTGCTAAAAACGGAAGTGTAACCCTCGCCAATGCTGCATGATCGACACAGGCACACGTACTTTACGATTGATGCCTGGCAATCGTCACAAACACACGTGCTTTACGATCTATATTGCCGATGCCCAATTATCAACACTGATGCGCGCTCTTTGCGATCAAAGTGGCCGATGCTTAATGATTGACACAAGCGAATAACACAAAATATGGTAACACTAACAATATGGTATTAACAACACAACACATTGCAACACAAAATAT
>NW_025946039.1:0-792 GCF_000764305.2 Hyalella azteca | reverse complement strand
ATAACTGATATAGCACCAGATATTTTCGATAAAATTCAAGCAGGTCAAAGGTGAAGTCATCAATGTCAGAGATCAAAAAATCAAAAACTGTGGCGACCAGAATATGTTCTCCAATGAGTTTTACTTTCTTTTCTAAGACTACTCGAAGTAGTAGAATCGTATTAATGAAACAAATAGTTCTACAACTAAAGCCTCGCCATCACGATGGAAAGGTTTGGCCAGTATGGGGATCGAACCCACGACATCAGCGTTATTAGCACGGCGCTCTAACCAACTGACAGCACGCTGCTGACTTTGGTAATCTGTTGTGAACGCGAGGCGCCAAACCCCAAAGCCACGGAGAAAACTCCCGGGCTATTGCTGCGACGGTAAATTTCGATGAATGTCTCAATGAATGTAAATTTCGCCTGGTCTCACAGACTCAAAATATTTATCCTCTGTAAACTGTTTGATGTCAAAAAATGTAATTATTTAGTTTCAAAATTAGATAAACATAGAGTTGTTACTGGAATCTCTGTGGCATTCCTGATTATTCAGCACCAGAAATTAAATATTTATTAAAGATTATTGCTGAAATGAAAATCTCGCAACAATACTCCTACCCAGAACTCAGATTCTGGGAATTTTTTTTCATAGTTTTCAGGTTATGAGGGTTGAGCACCTGGGACGCTCGCTCTGGGATAGAACGACGTGGTATGACTCAACCTAACCGTGTATTTGTCGTTCTCAACCTAACCGTGTTTTTGTTGTTCTCAACCTAACCGTGTGTATTTGGCTCAACCTAACCGTGTG
>NW_025946038.1:0-321 GCF_000764305.2 Hyalella azteca | reverse complement strand
CCACTAAACATGTTTCTGACTCACCACCAAACATGTTTCTAACTCACCACCAAACACGTTTCTGACTCACCACCAAACACGTTTCTGACTCACCAACAAACACGTTTCTAACTCACCACCAAACATGTCAGCATACTGAAGTGTGATGTTTCGTTGCAAAGCAGTCGCGTCTACAACGGTCGTCAGTGAGTATACATCGCCTCCCTCGCCTCACCGCTGGCCCGTCAACCGCGCTCCTTGTTCACTTATAGGCTTAATTGCCAGCCCTTACTTCTTGTCCTGCCAGCCCTTACTTCTTGTCCTGCCAGCCCTTACTTCTTG
>NW_025946037.1:1475-1981 GCF_000764305.2 Hyalella azteca | reverse complement strand
CGGAAGGGGGGCGGGCCCTGAACTAAATAAATAATCATAAAGCTGTCTCTCATTCCTAGTTCCTAACCAATAATATTTCTAGAAGCATCAGTAAATCTTAACACAAGGACGTCACTCGGTGCCCGTGAGAGCTGCGTGCTACTGGCGCTCGAATTTCCTAGTAGGTAGAAGACAACGTGTCAGCATTAACGGAACCGGCCTGTTTTGTTTGTCGCTTTTATAAATGATCTACCAGAAGTAGTGTCAAGCGCGTGCTCCATGTATGCCCCATGTATGCCGATGACACAAAAGTTTATAATACAATTAAGGATGCGTCAAATAAAATGCAACTGCAAAATGATCTTGATAGTTTAGTTGACTGGGCTGATGCGTGGCAGCTGCGTTTCAATGCTGACAAGTGTAAAGTCCTTCACCTCGGCAAGAACAATGAACAGCAAGCTTACAGCATGAGAAGACACGGTTGCAACGAGAGGGTTATGATTGAGAAGTCTTGCGTGGAAAAAGAT
>NW_025946037.1:0-424 GCF_000764305.2 Hyalella azteca | reverse complement strand
GCAGGGTAGACCTCTAGCACGGCAGCAGGGTAGACCTCTAGCACGGCAGCAGGGTAGACCTCTAGCACGGCAGCAGGGTAGACCTCTAGCACGGCGGCAGGGTAGACCTCTAGCACGGCAGCAGGGTAGACCTCTAGCACGGCAGCAGGGTTGACCTCTAGCACGGCAACAGGGTAGACCTCTAGCCCGACAGCAGAGTAGACCTCTAGCCCGGCAGCAGGGTAGACCTCTAGCCCGGCAGCAGAGTAGACCTCTAGCCCGACAGCAGAGTAGACCTCTAGCCCTGCAGCAGGGTAGACCTCTAGCCCGGCAGCAGGGTAGATATCTAACCCGGCAGCAGGGTAGACCTCTAGCCCGACAGCAGAGTAGACCTCTAGCCCGGCAGCAGGGTAGACCTCTAGCCCGGCAGCAGGGTAGACCTCTA
>NW_025946036.1:601295-666570 GCF_000764305.2 Hyalella azteca | reverse complement strand
AATTTACTTATAAGAAACATTGTTCCTATGAACCATCAGTTCTGTCAGTAACCTTTGATGTACATATTGGGTGATTGGTGTATTAGCGTTTAGATCAGTGGTTCCCAAGGTGGGCGATATCGCCCCCCTAGGGGCGATGGAAAGATTTTGGGGGGCGGTAAAGAAGAAGAGGGCGTTTGGGGGGCGATAGGGGGGCGGCAGTCGGAAGTCGAAGTCAGAAGTTCGAACGTTTGTTTGACGATTTGTACACAACACGTGCAGCGCATCATGACTCCCAGCGATGGTTTTTTCACCCAGATCTGTTTTTAGCGCATTTACTCATTTATGAAAAAATGCACTATTGTGCTCGCCATGTCCGTCCGTCTCTGTCCGCCTGTCTGTCAGTCCGTGACTTCACGTTTTCGTCGACGAGAAAATGCGCTCTCTGTCACTCACTAGCTGCAGTGAGTACTGAGTTATATTTTTAACCACTCCTGGGTTTACGTCTCCGACAAATTAACGGCCGGACTCGCGGCCGGTCTCACGGCTGATTTCCAAATTCAATGATCAAGGAATACCTCTCAAACTAATAAACTTAACTGGATGAAACTTGGTACACGTATTCATTAGGACCTAACGGTAATGTAAAGCTCGTGAAAATTTTTTGAATTTAGCCTTCAATTGTTTTTGCCATACTTATATGGCAATACGTACGGGCCGAATTCACAGTGATCAAGGAATTTCTTCCAAATTACTGAACAGATTCGGACGAAATTTTGAATTTACAGTCCTAACTACCGAACGGTGATGTTTAGCTCGTGAAAATTTTTTCGATTGTGCCGTCGTTCGCGAGTTTCATTCGTGATTTAAACAGCAATACGTGCTTAAATTCGCAGTAATCAAGAAAAGTCTTGCAAACTACTGAACAGATTTGAACGAAATTTAGTATTTTAATACCTAACCTCAGCATCGGTGATGTTTAGCTCGTTACAATTTTTTCGTTTTGCCTTCGTTTGTGAGTTATACGGCTATACGTAAACGGCTCTTGGTTAAACCAGCCGGTAGAAAAGCCGATTGTTTCTCCTATATCTGTATAACTTGCGAACGAAAGCGAATAAGGAAGTGTGAAATCAAGAATGATGGTAAAATGAAAAAAAAATCTCGCAAACGCTGGTAAAATAATTTTTTTTTTTCAATCTAAAAAACACCATTTGGTAGTTAGGGATGCATAATCAAAATTTCGTTCAAATCTGTTCGGTAGTTTGGAAGAAATTCTTTCATCACTGCGAATTTCGGCCTGTATCGCAATATAACTCACGAATGAAGGTGATATTTAAAAAATATTCGCAAGATAAACGTCACCGTTAAGTTCTGATGAATACATGTTCCAAGTTTTATTGAGCTGCGTTCATTAGTTTGGGTGATATTCCTTGATAACTGAATTTGGAGATTGGTCGTGAGACCGGCCACGAGTCCGGCCGTAAATTTGCCCGAAACGTCCTAGGTTTCTAGTGCTGAAACTGTTAAAACCGCTGAAAAACACATTGGTTCACCAAAAGGGTCCTATTTGTGAAATACACATTTGTGTTTAACCTTTATCTTTTAAAATTGCAGCGAACTAAATTTTTATAGTAAGAGGCGCATGATTTTATATGTGTCTGTGGGGGGCGCTAGAAATTCACTAGGGAGCCAAAGGGGGCGCCAGCCTGAAAAAGTTTGGGAACCACTGACCAAAAGGGTCCTATTTGTGAAATAAACATTTGTGTTTAACCTTTATCTTTTAAAATTGCAGCGAACTAAATTTTATAGTAAGAGGCGCATGATTTTATATGTGTCTGTGGGGGGCGCTAGAAATTCAATAGGGAGCCAAAGGGGGCGCCAGCCTGAAAAAGTTTGGGAACCACTGGTTTAGATTGTAGCAGGCAATCTGCAAACGTTTATACGTTGCAGAGTGTCTGATACGTAATAAAAGTATTAAGTGTTGATGTTTATACGGTTGGTTGTAATAAACAGCGCTGTTTATATAGGACCAACCCGGCAGGTAACTCACGTATAAACAACGTTTAAATACCGTTGATTTTGACGAAACGACGTTCACTTTAACGTTGCTTCTACGTCGCATGTCTGATTGAAGTCATCCACTGTTGCCTCTGTGAGTCTTCAACCACTGAAGAAGAGGTAGTAAGAGATGATGCCAGATGGAAAATGGACAGACGGAATGCGTCTTCGCAAAATGAAATAAGTGAAACTTTGTGTAAATCGTGATGCACTTTTCACGCCTGTGTTGTTCTTATGGGCAGTGTGCACTATGGATATGCAGTAGGTGTGTCTATATTAGGGCAAAATGACCGATTTATTTTCTGAGTGTAGAGAGATACAACAACAAGTCACTAGAAGATTATTCATGCGTACCATGATCAATTGAGCGTATTCATGCGTACCATGATCAATTGAGCGTATTTATGCTTACCATGATCAATTGAGCGCATTCATGCGTACCATGATTAATTAAGCTTATTAATACACACCATGCTAAATTAAGCTTATTCATGCGCACCATGATTAATTAAGCTTATTCACATACACCCTGATTAATTAAGCTTATTCATGCGTACCATTATTAATTAAGCTTATTCATGTGTACCACGATCAATTGAGCAAACACCAATCATTGCAGGCTGCTTTGCTGTGACTTCAGCCGCACTCTGCTGCCGCCTTGCAACGCCGCGGGGATATCAGACGCGAAGACTTGAAGATGGATGGAAAATGATTTACATGTTATGAGAGAACAACGACGATAGGCATTTACCTAAAATATCATAGTTAAGATAAAGATTTAATGTAGATGATGGAGATGTAAAAAGCGAAAAATGACAAAAAATAAATCGACCGATTCCTGCTTTACTTATAGCAGTTTTCTACATTCTACGTTAGTGTCCCACAGACCAAGTAACTATTTATGTTGTACTTTAATATGAATATTTTTTGAGAAAATTATAGCTGCCCCGTAAAGATTTTCTGTGGAGTATGGGAAAGTGAATTATTTATTCTACAGTTCTACTCTCATCGATGGTTATATGGTTCATACACATATGCAATATCAAAATATATTGTAATATGCATTACGAATCTAGGTTGTAACCCATACAGTGACGGTACTGAGTCATGGAAATCCGAATATTTTAATAAATTGAATTATTCGAAAGCAATTTGATTTCGTTGATCAAATTTTATCGGCGAACAAGACACTGGATCTTTAAACTTACATCCAGGAAACAAACATTACACGCGCCTGAAGTCGCACTGCCTTGGCTGAGGCACAAGTTTGTGACTATGATAAATTTTTATCATGAAGAACTATTTTGCTCGGCGGGCACTGCATGCTTGCCACCGGAATATTAAGCGTCGCGTTGACTCAGGGTTTGCAGGGCTCTACGAAAATGCCGCCAGAAAAGAGAAAAGAATTTTCTGATGTGTGGCCAGATTGGAAAAAAATCACACATGGGAAACTAAAAAATCACTTTAAAATTAATGCTAAACCGACTGATCAGCATAAACCCATGTTTATTCACTAGGAGTTACAGGTTGGGAGGCAAGTGGTTTGCATGGGGTCAGAAGATTTTGATGCTGAATAAGTCATTCCATTACCTTACACTAACCCCTTTAGTGGAGCTGAGTACTCAGTAATAGTTTATATGAAATAAGTGAAAAAAACTGAACTAAACTCGTAAGAAATTTATGAGCAACCTATTTTCTGAATCAATGGTAAGGGGGATGAAAGCTGCAATGAAAAAATACATATGGAGCCAACTTGTCTAATTTTTTTTAGCCAACTTGTCTAATTTTTTTATAAAGTTTGTAGAAACCAAGTGAAGTGATTATGATATTACAAAATGAATTGAAATGAATATTGTAATGTGACTGATGTGTTTTCAATTCTTGAAACTCCACACGATTCTCAACACGATTCTCAAGAATTTTGAAAACTGTGGGTTCATCTAGTGTTATCTTAGTTTTTTCTTTGGTCTCCTTTCAATTAAACTGCAGACCACAATAGCACTGCTAGTCTTATTAGGAGTTCGAGAAAAAAGTTGTGTCAGTTGTTGACAGTGACTCGCCCCTAACTTGTCCCTGAACAGAAGCTCCTGCCCGACGCTTCGTTCCCACGGGAGACGATCACTCCTGTCTCATGCAACAGACTTTAAGTAATCAATGAAGTAGTGACGAGAGGAAGTTTTGGTCACTGATTTTTTTACTTGGCGCGAAAGGCTGAAAAGTATTTTTATAAAAAATTCCAATGATCATTTTAAAGGAATGAACGTGTATGAGGGCATCAGATCGTATCAATATTTGACGATGTACAAGAATTCAAAGTTCAAGCAACTTGAGTGCCACTCAGCGGTTTCTGCATGACTTTCAGTGATGAATGGACCTTGAGACGGATAAACTTCCAATCTCATTCACGATGTCTTGGATGATCAATCAACGAACTGCACTTTGAGTATAATGAAGGTTAATTTTGAAGGCAAGCAGTTCCAGATAACGCAGTTAATTCAAATTTCTTCCCGTGATCAACGATTCTAGGGGTATATGAATTTTGCGATTAGGTGCTACAAGAAGTGCCAGCGGCAAGCCCAAATTTAACAGTGATTTTCAGTTAAGTTTGTTGCGTTTCCGTTTAATCCATGAGGGTTGAACCAGTGAAAAAGTTACTTATTAATAATGTGATAGGTATTTAATTTCAACTTTTGAAATCAAGTTCCATGGAAGTTAGATTAACCCTATTCTTATTTTTTTTTAATTTCTTCATCACAAATGTTCATTGAAATGAGCCTCCATGTGTTAAGAAAAATTTCTCTGTCGAGAAATATTAATGGACTAGACTGCATTATTTTTCATCGTTCTAGCCTGGGCTCCTCGACCAACGTCCGCTCATATTTCTACCGGGCGTAGGAAATTCGGTCGGCTACAGTAATCGGAAGCCGATAGAAGCCCGTCTCCGGTGGCGAATGTCAATACGAAATAATTTTTCAGTTTCATTTATAGCATCACAGAGCGGTTGGTTATTGCAAGCCATTTTCGCGGAAGATTTGCTAAGGAACAGAAACGAGTATACTGGCTTTGAAAGTCCCACTGATCCTTTAATAATTTCAGGAAATAGACGCCTTTGGTCTCCCATTGTAAATCATGCAGAAATATTGACTTACTTTCTGTCTTCATAAAGATAGCTGATTGTTCGAAACAGTTTTCAGTTATTCAGTAAATAAATTAAAGTTCTAAAATAATTTATCTTTACTTCATCTCCCGTTACCTAGTGTTGTATATGAAAGAATTACAATAGGTAGAATTAAACGTAGAAATTAAATTAAGACTAACGTTAAAATATTGTTAAAAATGATAAATTATTTTAATGGCAAAAGTGATAAATTAGTTGATTAGAAAAATTTCAAATATTAAAGTACAGCTCAGATACTTGCTTGTGGCCAATTTCTCTCCTGATATTTTTTCTTAGCTACGAATCAACTGCCCTCGATTCAAACACTCGATCTTCTGGCTTCTATTTCTCTTATACAACAATTGAAAGTAGTTTCTTATTTGAAGTTTTTCCTATAACTGACAAAGACTTCTTTAGAAGCAATCAGTGTTCATATAAAATCCCAAGAAGAATACAACACAGAAAGCGATACAGAGAATAAATTAATTTTATTCTCAAGACCGATCCTTGCATGCAATCGATCGACTTCTTTCCGGGCATGAAACGATAACTGACTGCCTCACATTATAAATTCGATTATCGAGATTCATTCTACGTTTCAATCGAAAAATTTCTGTATCTTTTGGATTCCAAAATAAAATTCAGATCCGTTTGGAAAAAGGAAATATTTGAATTTTTCCGGAAAATGCATTCTGATGATGCATTGAAATAAAAAGAATCTTAAACTGCTACAATCGTCATATGTAGTTGAAGAACAAACTCACCTAACCGAATCGCGGCTCCCCGTTGTTGATCTCGCTCATTAGCAAAAATTTGCTGGGAGCAATGGCGAGATAACACTAAATGCCAGGGCTAATGTCTGTCGACATCCGCTGTGTTAATTGAAACAACGCTTTAGCGCTTTAGCTTCTCCTGGACGTGGTCTAGTCACCGCGTGTGTTATCGAGGACTGCGATGCCACAATGTAATTCCGGCATAATGATCATTAGGGGCTTTGGGCTGCCGCTGGCTCCGGAATTTAAAATTGAGCATCGCTAATAAGGAAAAAGTGTAGCACATTTACGAATGGTAATCTGGTTTTGGGCTGGGACTGAACAATTGAATAGCGCTCTTTGCACAATATTTTCAGTATTGAAGCCTTAAATAGAATGGTAATTGTTTGGAAAAGCATGAAACATTGAAGAGCTGATATCAAGATAACTTTCTTCCGAAATTAATTGAACGCCTCTTTCTTGCCTGTCAACATTTGCTGCTCGCAAATTGATTGAAATAAAATTTAATATGACCGCTTGATCATATATGAATAAATCAACTATTTAACCACAAACAAATTTAGCTAACTAGACCTTATTGCATGGTACAGGATTTACTTTGCAGATATGAAACTCATTTTTCCCTGTAAACTTAATGCTATAAATATTAAATATTTAGACGCAATGAAATTAGTAGAGTGATAAATTGATCCGTAAGATCATATTTTTACGTGATATTCTGAGCAATTTTTTGATAACGTGATTGGATGCTGAGTGAAGTATGAAATTTTAATTCAATAAAATTTTCACGAAAACGTCTGAAATTGTTCACTTGTTTTCTAGTACAACATCCTTTACAACATTAAAATCTAATACGTTGAGCTAGATTGCAATTTAATATTCAATCTGCTGCTCAATACACTATAATATCGGGACATGACTCAGAAGAAAATCTCTAGCCTTGTTGTCAATGAATAGAAATACGTAGAATTGTATTGATTTTCCAGTCTAGTTAAGGTGATTTGATTCTATTTGATTAATTTGAGAGTCTTATCAACTTCCCACTCATCCGCATCCCACCGCCCGAGCTATTACGCAGTTGCTCCTACCATTAAATTGACAATGAAAAAGTTAAAATTCAGAACCATTCTTCGGCTTAATCTTCTGAACAGACAAAGAAAATTCAAAATGCCACAGAGTTTTAACTCAAGTAAGTACTTTCAAAACATAATTTTAGAATATCCTGCGATGCATGGATTTGGAGCAAATAATTATCTACTCAAGCATTGATATTGATACCCGATCATGTGCATAAGGCCAGATAGTGAGCACGCTTCGAAGACAGCAATAGAGTTGAGTGGCAGCCATAAGCTGAGCATCTCCTCAGAATTGCATGCAATAACTGTTTAGGCCGCGCCAAAGCCTCTCTTGGTTCGACTCCCCACCAAATTTGTCGCGAGGGTTGCTGGACTCTGGCGAGGTATGGGTTACATTGGAATAAGGCGAGTGTTTTGGGGTTTATTCATGTGCTCCGTCCTCAGGATATCAACAGGTCTTCAGGTCAGGTATGTTGTCGGTGGGGAATTTCTCTTTCGTGCCTTTAATTTGAGCTGAAATTCCACTAAAGGAAGTTGGTCATATGATTACTCGTGACCAGTCAATAATGGATCACGGGGGCTTTCACGGAGCAAGTTACGTTGCACATGAAGCATATTATCCCCAAACATAACACAATGGGCATAACGCAAAAAAATTAAATTTAAACTTTTTCTCAGACATTTTAGAACTACAATGTTTCATTAATGTGATGTTCAAAAACAAAAAAACTTAAGTTTTTACTTGCAAAGCCTCTGCTAATTAAATGTGATTTCTGTCCAGTTCGATGTTCTGCTTAAAAACATTCGTCACTCCGTACGTGAATGTCGTTACTCCGATAAAAAACACTTTTCTGTCCTTGAAATACGTGTACACTATAACGTTACGGGTTACATGCGTAGCTAACTTAAATTTTAAAGACCCGGGGGCCGTATTATCAAAACTTCGTAAGTACGCAAAATCGACTTACGAGTGGCGTTGCTATGACAACGTAATACTAGCGGTGGTATTATATAAACATTTTCGCGGGAAAAATTTGCGCGGGAAAAAAATTTAGGCTTTTAGCTAAGACTTGCGTACGAAAGTTTTGACAATGCCAAAATTAGGGTGTATTTACGTACCACAGAACTTTTTTGTCGTAAGTACAAAAAATTACGAAGCTTTGATAATCTGGCGGCTGGTCTAGATAAAAACTTCAGCCTTGTATGCTACTATTAATTAATTTTTTACTGTTTATTTGTGCTGTTTGTACGAATGAAGCGGCTACTCGCGATAAGTTAATTGACTAGAGATATTGTACTTTTGAACTCCGTTTTAACAAGAAAATACAGCTTGCTTGGTCCATAAATGGCAGATATTTGTCAACATTTCTTAATTACAACTCATGAAGTTAATTTTAAAATAATTGGGTGTAACATAAAATTACTAAACAGAAGAATTTTTGTGCCTGATACGTCTAAATCGCAAGACAAACAAATTTCAATCTACTGTACATTGCAGAACATGAAAGTTTCTGGCTTCAGTTGTCTTGGTTTGGGTGATCAAAATCCCACGCGGTTGGCCGATATCATGAAATAATGGTCGGCGCGCTAGCCTAGTCTTTTTGTACTCGGCTTTTGTCAGTTTGGAGCTCATGTAAATACGCCTTTTCTTGTGGGCAGATCATGATCAATGCCACGAGTATTAAACCCAGCATGTTGCTGCTAATGTTGATGTGCGGTTATCAGGCACAGAACGCCTTTATCACAGCGTAATGCCTTATAAAGAGGCCCATACACAAACAAAAAATAGAATTAAATTTGTTGGATTAAGGGGTGTGTAAACTGTGTAGTGTAATTCATTGTTATTGTTGAAATGTGGTAACGGAATTAACCATGCTCCACTTTCGAAAGTAATGCAGGAAATTGTTCACGATTGGCAGCACATAGTAATATTATTCATAGAGTTTCAACTTTTTCTGCTCCAACAAAATTTTTTTAGACTGACAGTTAAGCCGCTCTGCTGAGTTGCGTTGGTTAGTGAACTTATATATTGTCTAAAATGAATGATCATGACTCGTAGTCATTGCCAGTAAATAACATATATTCTGTAACCGCTGAATAAGAGTCTAACGTAGTTACACATCAATCTAACCATGGTCTTCACGTTTGATGTAATTTTTATTTTACATTTGTGTGGAAGAGATAACAGAACATAATTACAGGGTGATAATCAACAATACTAACTACGTTAAACAACGAACTCAATGAACCAGCGTCTTCACGCCACACCGCACTGCGCCGGAGTTAAGATCAAGAATAACGCGTACCAGCAGCGCAAAGCGAACAGGAGCCCTACTTTCAAAACACGTTAAGTGAATGTAAATACTTACGCTCTATTTTATTGCCTATGATTGGTGGATATTGCTTGAAAGGCCGTCAATGATTGGCTGATGAACTTGCGATCTCTTAACTTTTTTTAAAAGTATAGGCCCTGGAACCAAGTAACAAAAGCTACGCGGTATGCGTAATAGCTGCGGTTACATTTACTTTACTTACTAATTATTGGCAATTCCCTCAACAATTTCCCATTCCGTTAATATATTTATGAATATTTCTTAAAATTCGTGCATAATATGCTAATATGTAACATTGATCTAAAATCCTTATAATTACTGTTGTTGCGTATGATTATTTATTAAGAAAATGAAGACATTATAGCAGAGATGACACTACTCTAGCGCAAGCTGTAATATATGAATGAGGCATGAGTTTGAAACATTATATTGTATAATAATTACATATGAGACAAAATTGTTTATTGTTCGACTGCTTAAACTTCAATTCAACTATGTCACTGAAAAAGTTTTATGACTTTATATGGAACAAATCTTTTGAACCGACATTGTATCTTTTTCGTCTATGTGGAATAAGGATTTGATTCACCCCTCAGATTCCAATATATTTTCAGTAACTCATATTTGCTGATCAGCAAACTGGAAGTGACTCTGACCTGCTGAACACGGCAGTCTTAAGCCTTGAGTTTGGGTCATCAGTCACGTCAGCATTGCGGACAGCGTCAGGTGAAGTTTTTGTGATAAAAAACATACATCGTCACGCAACTCCAGCGCACTGAAATTAAGTTTCTTAATTGAGCGCACATACAAAAAATCGCCTAAAGCAGCGCATTAACAGAAATAACAATTTTATCGCACTAACACCAAGCCGCCAACCTCAGTACACCAACATTGAGTAACAAATTCCAGGGCAATTACTTAAATCTGCCTTATCCAGCGCACATACATGAAGCCGCCAACTTCAGTGTACTAAAATAAATCCACCAACTCTGTCGCACGCACGTAAAGCCACCAACTCCAGCACACAAACATAAAGCCAACAATTACGCAGATCACCCAAGTTCGAGGGCCGTCCGATCGACGAGATCATTGCTTATCGGTTACCTCTACATTTAATCGCCGTCATGAGCATCGTATGCGTTAGCTACTAAATAATTTTTATATTATCAATACCCTGTCTAGGAGTTTAGCGTAAAAATCTGTCAATTTAAACAAAAAATAATGATTTCATTGTGCGTGAACAGAAAATATTTCCATGAGTTCTTTGATGCTTTCTTGTCTTTGCTCGGATTCATATTCAAATTACTTCGAGTCCTCAGCCTCAGCCTTACTGAATTAATCTTAGTTTTTGGTCTTGAGAATTGACGATCTCGAGGGAGAATGGAATGAAAGAAAAGCTGAATAATTGTTATTTTTATTCAGTCTAAAGAAGCACAAAGATCGAAGGTTAATTGAATTTCACTGCCCAGGAGGAAAAAGCGTCTTTCCCGATGGGAGGGTGAAGTGGACTCTCCGATCTAACATCCGGGTCACATGAAATAAATTCTGGGCACGGTCCGTGTTTTTTTGCGTGGTGTTAAAACCTTTAGGATTTGTATGCTGGCTTGTTTATTTTAAAATAATCGTTTTGTGTTTCAACCCTTTTACTATAAGTCTAATTGGGTCCCTATCGAATGATTAACACGAAAAATCCGGTCAAGAAAATAATGATGTAACTTTCATATATAAATCAGTATCGCATTGAAACATCAAATTCATTTTTGCATTTAATTTGTTTTGACAACATATTTTCCTCGGAAACAAAATGTTTCTGCTGTCCTATGCATGGTCAGGATTTTATGCTGAATTCAAGGCCTAGATTAAACAATGGTAATTTTTCGCTCCATTTTCTGGAAACAAAACTCGACTTTCAAGTCAATTAGAAATGTTTCGTCGGAAAATTCAAGACATATTAACAGACCACACAAAACGAGAATAGTTGAAGTTAGCAAAACATGCAATGTAAACACATTTCTTTAATTCACAGGGTCGACAACTATAACTCTCAACTCGGTTTGCCATTTTAGTTTATACATGAAGAAGAAACGCTACAAATTTGCATTGAATTTTAGTCACGTGTGCTGCATGAGATGCTGACTTAAGACGCACTTGCTCTAATTAGCATCTCATGCAGCACATCTCATGCTCGCACTTGTTCTACAGCTGCGCTGTTGCGAATTTACTGATCAATGACTGCAATTTCTAGAGCTCGCAGTTTCTTTGCAGGGCATAATGTGGAGACCAGGCTCCTGGGAGGACGCAGCTCGTGCACTTTCCCTTTGATCGAACATATTATGTCGTAGTCGATCAGGCTGCGCGGAAAATAACCTCTTGAATATTTTGTGATGCTGCAAACCAGTCAAAAGTCTCTAGTTGCACGAACTTTTAACATGCTGCGATGGAGTCTATATGGGGGATGAGTTTACTATGCATGTAGTTCCTTCTTTTGTACGAATTAAAAAAAACGAGGAAAAAAATGTAAGATAGAAATTCGACTTCATTCTTTGCGGATTAAAGTTCGCTTGGCCAGGGTTTTATTTCTTTGGCCAGTCTGCAAGAATTGCTTGAGTCGCTCTCAATGCCGACCATTTGGTAGTTTTCAATTGGTTGCTTCCCAATAAAAGGTTTGCAGCAAAAAACTTCCCATTCGACCTAACTTCGATGCAACGCAGGATCCAGCTTATAAATACGTTTCACTAACTTCGATCCTTTCATTGCTGCAGTTGCATCTGAACCGGAGCCATTATATTTTAAACGTGCAGAAGCTTTGCAGGCATTTTCGTTCTTTTGCCCTCGATAATATAAAAAAGTATAGTGTTTCAAAATTAAGCACTCATAAAATGAGTGAAACCTCGTTTTTCATTCGAATCATGCGGTTCAATAATTCTGATGAACTAACATAATCTAATGAACATTGGAGAGCTGATAAACTTGATTCATGAGGTCCAGAAAGCTAGTTTTGTTTCGTAATCGCTAGAATCTGTTAAAATTAATTCGTTATGAATATTTTTATTCAAATTTCACGAAAAATTAAACAACTTTGTCGAAATTAAAGAAGCTTAGCTTAATGAATAGGAACTGATTTTTTACCAATATCTTGTTAAAAAAATCTAGCATATTAGCATTCATTATCATTGTTTTACAATATAGAGCCCGAAGTGTTAAAAAATTTTCTATTTCAGTAATAGTCCATTTACTCTCTTATTATTCCATTGCTCGTTGTATGCATTTCGCACCCTCTGTGTGAATTGTGTGATATTTTGATAGACGATAACACACAATAATTCATTATCACTGCAATTAATAGTTGTCGCCACAACAACACGAACAAATTAGACTGCGCTCGCCGAGCTGCAATTAATTAAGTAGCTCCAAATTACGCAACGCATAAACAATTCTTGAATGCTGTTGATAGTGGAAACAATGCTGCTGTTGATAGTGGGAACAATGCTGCTATTGATAGTGGGAACAATGCTGCTGTTGATAGTGGAAACAATGCTGCTGTTGATAGTGGGAACAATGCTGCTTTGATAGTGGAAACAATGCTTGCTGTTGATAGTGGAAACAATGCTTGCTGTTGATAGTGGAAACAATGCTTGCTGTTGATAGTGGAAACAATGCTTCCTGTTGATAGTGGAAACAATGCTTCAAATGACAAATGTCATTTGAAGTTACTTTATTATAATCACGAAAACGATTATTTAGTTCCATCAAAGAAATTGTCACGTTTGATAAATTGGCCAATTTCATTTTTTCAAAAAATTTTCATATGAAAATTTCATCACAATTTTCATATATGTCTTGTAACTCTTAGTACTCGATATTTTCTTATGGACATTCACTAGATGGAGGATACTTTACCCAAATAACCTCAAAACTATTCAAATATTTAAATGGGCACATTATTAGTCGCACCAATATAGAGTTCGAAGAAATCTAATAGTGTAGCTTCTACTTTTTATGATCTTAACAAATTGTCCTTATGCATCCGATATTTTAGAAGTAAAAATCATTTTAATGAAACGCCAAAATAGTAATTCAAGATGCAATTTATCCAAAATTCCCATAATTGCGAAAAAATTTGTCATTTCTCTTTTGCTTTTCGTATTCAAGGCAGGGAAATATATCCGACGTTGGAAACTGTACTATCACACGACACGACAAGTTGCAGGATATGAGGGAGGCTGTTATGGTAGAGGCTGGTTAACGGAGGGCCGGTGTTTGCTCCCTAGAATTACATTGGGAACCAATATGGCAACAATTTAATACGGAAGTAGCAGGTGCTGAAGGGGCGCGAGAAATTGGCCTGGCTACACATACGGTAAAGAAAACCATCTTTGATCCGGGTGTTATTTGTACCAATTTAAACTAGGACCATAGGAATATTAGTCAATTTAATGTATTTCAAGGAGAAGTAACTAAATACTGGTTGCGAGCTCCGCAGACTTTTCATAATATATACACGGCGTTGAAAATTAGCGAGTAGCAACCTATAATATATATTCATGAATTCAAGTGCTAGTGAAGGTTCTAAAAAATATGATAAGAAGAACGTAATTTTCAATTCATTCAATGAAACATTCATGTCTGGAAAACGGAGTGCTTTGCAACAAATCTCTCAGTTTTGCCAATATTAAGCCATTCTGAGCCTATCTAACCCAAACTAGCCCAACCCAACTTAACCTAAAATTACTTAACCTAACCCTACCTAGCTTAACTTAACATAAGAAACTAGACTAAACTAATTGTAACTTAAACGAATCTAACTTAGCCAACCTAAAGGACAATGGAATATTGTATAAGATAAGCATTATTTATCCTCAATTTAAAAATTAGATCACACAATGCCCAATTAATTAAAAAAACTCAAAGTTACTTGAAGTACTAGAATAATCGTCTTCAATATATAAGAAAAAATTACTTCGAAATCTTAACTTTTTAGTGCATGTCAACTTGGACGTTTGGCTGCTATTTTTGTAACGACCGCAAAAACTATCTTGGTGTATGAAGTTTGTGTTGAACTCTGAAAGAGTCACGCAAGATGATTTCGTTGAGTGTTTTAGTTGATTTCGCGCAAGCCCAATCCGCTTTCAACTAGCCTTAATCTGATAATTTGGGGGATCGATATAAACTTGAACCAGCAGAGGTCATTCGCACCATCGCTTCTTCTCATGCAGAGCCAGCTTTGGGACAGGCTGCGGTCTGAGTTATAAATTTATATTAGTGTTATGAAATGAAATTATATAAGTTTTTTGTGAGAAACGAGTTTGTCTACTATTCAAATTTCATGAATTGTCTTACAAAGTTTATATTAAAAGGTGTCTAAAATATTATTAGATGAATAAGATGATACCTTAGATTGAGCAAAACTTATTCAGAAAATAGTTTCAGCAAATCGGTAAAATCTAACGGTTTTTCTTGTGTTGGAAGAAGACCCATCAATGTCTTGTGAAGCAACAGCGCTGCATCGAAAGTCTCAAGTTAGTATTTCTCAAATGTTAGATAGAATATCCGACTAAAATGTTGAGCGTTCCTCATTTGTTAACAAAGTTTTTAGATTTTTTACGAGTGTTTTATGGATACGTGTTTAAGTGTTTAAGTGCTATGGATAAGTGTTTAAGTACGAGTGTTTTATGGCTACGCTATATCGTGCGCTGTTCGCTCTACGATTGACACTTCCTATTGGTTCCTATTTTCATAGAATTATTTTAAATTGATTATATTATTTGCCAAAGTCAAGATATTATTATTTCGATTACTCGATTAAATATTGAAAATAAACTGCGTTTCCCATTTGTAAATCAGGGTTGGCGATTTTTTTTTTTTTTTAAATCAAAAAAATAAAAAATCAATGATTTTTTTTTTATTTTTTCATGATTTTTTTTATTTTTTTCAGCTTTTTTGTCTTTTTTGAGGTGTTATTTTTTATGTTGCAATTAGCCTACTAACAATAACAGTATATGGATCATAATGGATGGCTAAAAAAGGCACTTATTGCCTCCAATAATGGCCAACAGGCCAAGGTGGTGTTTACCACTTAGGGATTTTCGGGTAAACAATTATTGATAAGTCTATTCATTAGCTTAGTAAAGTTTGTATGGAGCAAGGTAACGAGCTAAATATTGACCATTTAACTGGCTTCAATATACAAAAACACCTCAGGAATGCAGATCTTCTAAACATTGAAAAGTCACGTAACAGATAGGTAGCTGATAGCACAGTGCATAGCACTATCAATAGATCTACTAGTTTTATATCCTATAAATCTACCAGACACTACCCTCTATACACACCAACTAGTAGTGACTGAGTGACTGACTGCACTGTTCCCATTTAATTCAGACCAATAATAAACCAATACTAAACATAAACTGAACGATAACCAAACAAACCTCATACGACTTGAAACGAGACTTAAGTTATGAGAAAAGCTAACACTGTTTGAAATAAACATGTGCTTCATAGTACATTTATACTAAACCATGAATAACAATACCTCAATATAAATTAAAGACTGCCACTCAATATTTTTAAATATATGAAAAAATAAAAAAAAATCATGATTTTTTATAAAAAAATCAAGTGATTTAATCACATGATTTAATCATTTGATTTAATCATTGCCAACCCTGTTTGTAATTGAACAATTTACTAATAGCAATTTAATCACATTTCCCAACAAAATTTATCCTTATATATATTCGTTGATATGCATCATGAACTTTACATATGTGGTTTGACGGTCTCTGAATACTGAGAATATTTTAGTCTCGACATTCCGTCGAAAATATTCCAAAAGAAAATCCATTAGATAGAATTTGAAACTACTAAATTCGTATTATAGGCTCAACTTCTAGATTAAAAGAACAAGAGCACAAATTAATTGGCCTTCTTCAGTAATGTAATCATTAGGTCGAACAATGAAAACTAAATACTCGCTTAATGAGCTCCTATTCGATTTTATTGCAGGATTCCATGCAGTTCGATAAATCATTCGCTGCTCGGTAATTAAGGGAACTTTTATTCACAAAATCAGCAGAATTTCAGGTATCAGCAATGATTAAAATTTGTTTGCAATTCCATCGGATTTGGAAATTTCAGATATATTTAGGAATGAGCCTCTGATTTAAAATACGAAGTAAACTTTGAAATGCAAAATGCCTAATTAAGCAGGTGTTTTCACATAATTTTTTAATTCTATTTATATTATATACATGAGCCCTTGAATCAACAACGATAATGCACTGAGCTCAGAACGTTCCAGGAATTTTGAAATATTTTCATTTCGCCCAAGATCCGTTCGATGAGACATTGTTGCTTCAAATTCGTTTTGAAAAGCTGAGTAGGCGACATCAGAAGGAAAAAAAACTTGATAGATCGGTCTTGGTTTCAAGGTTTTTGGTCGATGTCATTATTGGAAGCCAAGAAAACTTGTCAAGCAAAAGTGCGACATATTTTATGGTCGCTATACAAATTTACAAAAGATGCGCTGACACCAAAATTTCCTGGAACATTCTATGATTTTTATGCATCTTTGATAAATTCACACGGGTAGAACATGGCTTTGTCGGTGGAAAAATTAATTTATGTGGAAAAGAACTTCTAAATAACTATTGGAAGATTATCGATGCAGAAGCAGAATGTTTGAAAAAATGGAATTGCGTCATTAGTTTACGTTACTTTGAACGTATATTCAGTGCTAGCATAGAAGGAAATATTAAAAATTAAAATTTGTCATGTAAAAGTTTGTTCCTAAATTGAATAATTATTGAGTTCAGTTAATTTACTGGTTATCGCAAATTGAATTGGAGTTGTGACCACAATTTCATAATCACAAATGGAAACTTCACAATTTAAATTTTGGTCCATTAAAATACTGACATGCTGACGTTTCTAAGTTGCTGATATTGTTTAGCTGCATAATCAACCGATTGCAAGACACTCGTTCTCATAGGCTGGAACAATTATTATTGAAAGCTTGGATATGACAGTCGATAGTGGGGATCTGAGTCAACGATTGGCTGGGCTCGCAATAAATGCGGACGATGATCATCTCATTTTTTGTATCATTGATACAGGATGCTGGCTTTGTGCTTTCATTTGCCAGTAAAGCACCGAAATAATCTCGGATGAAAAATATTACGGCCCGATTCTGCTTATTACCGCAGCATAGCATTTAAAGAAAGCTCCCAATGACTCCCTACAGTTATTCATGCTCAACAAATTGGTAAAAAATTGGACGGTCTGTCGATACAGTATTAAAAAAATCTCAGCGCGAAACAACTTTTCCGTGTTGTAATGTGTAATATTTTTTACTAAGGGTATGCACGCGCATTTTAAGACATATGCGCTCTATTATTTGCATGCTCTGTAAAAATTGAGATACTTTGAAAGAGCTCAAACTTTTGTTTCTGTGGAGCCGCTCTCATAGATAAGATTTTTCTGTAAACGCAGAAGAATGACCTGGCATAAGCGGGAATATGCGTATGGTGGAAAATTTCAAAAAGTTGGGTTGAGAAGATTTTGCCACGAAGGATCCGAACATATTATGAACTACAATGTGATACTTTATAAGAAATTTGGAAGTAAAATGGATCATATATTTGAAATAGCTGCATTCAGATTAGCTGTTGTTTAAATCATAGAGAATTCGAATGAACTATAAAAGTATATTTTACTAATGAAATGTATTTAAGTGAGAAATCATATATTTTTTAAAGAAAAAAATTAAGCCAGCTAATCAGTGAGTTTTTCTCTTTTTAAAAAATTATAAACATTTGCAGTAGCTCCAATTTTTTTTGCATCGTCGTAGAAATAACTTTCCTGCACATTTTCTTACAAGCTCGAAAGTGATCTCTCATGCAAATTTCTTTTGCCATTTTATGATAATCATTTGCCAATCTCAGTTCGTGATCTTCTAACTTAAGAATATGTTTGTGCTAAATAAATATCAATTGTAGATTATATGCTGTATTCTAAATTGTCGATGGAAACAGCAAGTAAATAAATTTATCAGCAAATTTCTCACTTTTGGTTTGAGTTAAAAGATGTACTCCATAGATTCAATTGATGATATTTTTAACGATCAATGATTTGGAACTCTTTCCTATTTAATTTTGTTGCCGTCTTTAGAATGAAAATTTAGGAATTTTTTTCCTCCTTGCAATGCGAAGCGCTTGACAATCCAGGGTCTCTAAAAAGATCTTTGGAGCCCTGGGAACTGGTGTGTTAACACGTCCCTGTGCTCGCCCAACACTGAAATGTTCGTTCACTTGCTCGTTGCAGCCAAATGCTTGGACGAAAAACTATGGACGCGCGATCAACTTGTGATAAACGCATCGATGTGAAGTTTTGAAGGATTTTCCATACCGTTTACGTAAATTAAGTCTTCTTCTAATAAAAAAATGAACAAAAACTGTCTCATCCACTTAAACGCTCGCCAAGTTTTTATTTCAATTCCATATAATTCATCGCAGAATTAATCCAGCAATTCCATTAAAATTATTACCAGTAAACACACATTAAATTTTTTCATTGCCATAAACGTAACACTTTTTAATTCTTTAGCAAAATGAATGAGTCACAATAATTAAAAAAATATAACTCAGTACTCACTGAAGTGAGTGACTGAGAGCGCATTTTCTCGTCGATGAAAACGTGAAGTCGCGGACAGACAGACGGACAAACGGGCATGACGAGCACAATAGCGCCATTTTCCATAAATGAGAAAATGCGCTTAAAACGCCAAAAACTTTCTGATAACCTGTAGATTCGTGATCGTAGTCACATACATCCACGAAACCTCTGAATGAAATGACAATTTCTTAGTCCAATTTTTCAGCTATCATTGCCGTTTTTCGAAGGCGTATATAGTGCACCACTGTCGACATCATCATTAGTTGGTCGAAAATCTATGGTGAAGACGAAATACTTTATAGTTGGAGTCTTCACACAAGAAGAGGATAAAATTTTCTGACACAGATTATTCAAGCGTTTCAGTACCGACGTAACTTTTGTCAAAACCGATTTAGATAATTAGGAAAATATATTGAAGACAATATTTATTCAGTTAACTTTAGTACTTATTTAGTATCTCACATGATGAAACTCTTTAAAGTCACATCACATAACCTAGTGCTACTGCTGGATGATTAAAAATATGGCAAAGGCCCTGTTATAGCGCTGTAATTTGCAAATTAGTTTTGTCAATCTAGCAATTAACATTTTGATCGTTAAATTATTTTTCGACCTAGATAGAAACGTCAACGAATAATTTTCAATTAGAAATTGATAGGTCAGACGCATTATAATTTTTTACAGGTATCATCTATAATCACGTCGACCTTCATATCGTATTACGACAACTAACTCTTTGGAATACGAAAATTACTAAAGAGTGACTTAGTTGAATAAATTACAGTAAACCGTCCGAAATACTGTCTTTCATTGTCGCACAAATAAAACCCAGTTAAGCATAACATAACTAATTAATTATAAAAATAACGTAAATAGTTGATTGATGGATTTGGACTCTAGAAAAACAAACGGTTCCTTTGCTATTTCTACAAAACAGTAAATATTGTGGTCGATCGAACCGCCCAATAATACTTTTAAATAAAGACAAGAGAAAATATTGCATCATTTTCTGTATCTTTCACGTACATAATTCACTTGAATAAAGTTTTGCTGACAGCTTTCACGTACATAAGTGTTGATAACAATTCAACTCCAGAAAGCTGCAACTGTCGGCCATGCGGAACCAAGTCGAAGAAGAAGAAGAATCTTGTTCACCATCAGAAGTTTTGAGAGCAATCAAAACTCTGGGCACAAGGTCAGTGAGCGGGGGCTTTTCTTCCGATGACTACAACCATGCTACGAGCCATAACTTGGCCCCTTCTAAATCGTTTCTAATGAAGCTTAGATTTACAGGAGAAAAACTGAGCTCTCTCTGCTTATTTATTTCCAGAGCAGGAATACGGTTTCGTATTAAGCATGGCAGGATTCTCCGAGAAGTTGAATTTCACTTCAAAATGAAAGTAATTCAATATTTACGGAAATGCTTCGCGGAAGTGTTGGATAACATTTCATAGTAAATGATAGTTCATGGTAATATTGGAATATCAATTATTTAAGAAGATTCGGTATGAATACAGCATGTGCCTTAGTCAGTTTGGCCAAAATTTTTTACGTTCCGAACATACATTTACCTCCTGACTTTTCCTAAAAAATTTTAATCTTAAACATTTTTAGCGTTGTGTAAGCTTTTATTTGTACTCCGATATTTTTCTACATCCTGAATTTTTCTGCATCCTGGATTTTTCAACATCCTGAATTTTTACACATCCCAAACTTTTCTACATCCTGAATTTTTCTACAACCTGAATTTTTCTACATCCAAAATTTTTCTACATATTGAATTTTTCTATATCGTGAATTTTTCTACATCCTGAATTTTTCTACATCCTGAATTTTTCTACATCCTGAATTTTTCTACATCCTGAATTTTTCTACATCCTGAAGATGAAGCGAAGCGAAAAGAAAACATATTTTCCCATGTCATGAGACCGTGTGCGAGTTACGACCCACTTTGAGATGCGAGTACCCACTTCAACTGCAGGTAAATGCGCCGTTTGTCTGCACACGGCGACAATAGATAAGGGAAGTCGAGGGAAAGGCGTTCCCTTCATATCAGCTTAACCTTCCTCTTACCGGCTTGATGAGCTACTAAGGTTCCATCAAAGTTTTGAACTACAATTCCAAGTTATTCTGTTGAAATTATGCTCCAAGCTCCTAAATATGTCGTATCAAATTCTAGGAGCTCAATAAACTTATAAGAATATAAATTATTCTGGGAGTTAATAAAGATATTTGGCACGTGTTTATCTAGGTAAATTTCGTTCATGCATTTAAGGGGAGCGTCTACCCTAAAATTGAAAATTTCCACTTTTTCGGTTTTTATACTCATTTTAAAGCTGACATTCTGCCCTATCCAATGGTACCACTGCCATCTCTCTACGTTGATTTATTTTGTCGTTTTTCCAATTTCGTTATAGTTCGGATTTTATTTTGCAAAAAGTGGGGGAGGGCAGGGGTAAAATCGAAAAATTTCGAAAAATATCGGAAAAAATGCTCCCACACCCACAAAAATGAGAAATCCAAAAAACCGCTAAGTGACGTTTGTAGATATGGTCTTTACGCATCGAATGATATGTGTCTCGATGTTGTAACTTATAAATCCTAGGTGGAGATAGATTTCTACGGTACCCCCTTCTTGGCCGTTTTCTAAGAATTTCACGTTTTCTTTCATTTTTTTTCAAAAAAAATACGCGAACAAAAAAGTCTTAGAATTCTGTTTTACATATATGTACCAAGTTTCAAAGTGATCCGTCCGTAAATAACCAAGATAAAATTTGGGGTAGACGGTCCCCTTAAACGAAATTACATAACTTATGTGAACTTGATTGAACTGGGAAAAATATATGAACGAATTGTATTAGAATGCTAGAACGGTACAGTTTCATCACAGGAGATTAGAAAATAATTGCCATGTTTTAAAGGCCAACCGGCTTCTTGGTCACGGAATAGGCATTATGCGAAACATGCACTGAACTCAGTGTGCCGTAAATGCTTCTTAGCAGTGACGTAAAATCAGTGTTCCGTAAAATCCCACACTGGAATACTATGAAATACTTCGTATCAGTATTCCACACTTTAATACTGCGAAACACTTCATATCAGTATACCACTCTGGAATACTGTGAAACACTTCGCATTAGTATTCAACACTGGAATATTATGAATTACTTCGTATCAGTAATCCACACTGGAATACTATGAAATACTTCGTATCAGTATTCCACACTGGAATACTGTGGAATATTGAGAGCAGTATCCCACAAAGGCTTCACATCCATCACGACAGGATTTATGAGCAAGCAGTGTGCGGTGACTGCAGATCACGACGCGTGATCTAGCCTTATCACTGCGCCCGCATGCCGTCTGAGTCTGTGACACCAAATTGTCGCGCGATTGACGCGCCTGAACAAAAGTTCTTGCTATTGCCTTACTGCAGGCGTATGATGTCTGCTGCAAATGGTGGGTTAAATCTGTTCTTATCACAGTTTATCCTTTTGTCGGAGTGTCATTTGCCTTTAAATGTAGGAGATAGAGGAAGAAGAAATGTGAAAATCAAGAAATGACTCTTGGATTTAGGTACAGTCCATAATTGAGCAGTTTTTGCAATTAATTTATTTTGAATTATTCATAACGCATTTCGTGTTTCACATCAAGTTCGGAAAATTATTTAACATGCCCTTCTAAAAATACATATCTAACACCTAACTTCGATTATAGTGCGTTATTGCTGATTCGGAAAGTGACTTGAATCTTCCATGCCCGATTTCTAGCTTACGCGTGCGTAAATGAAGTGCCCGACTTACGCACGGTATAATAGAAGTTGTCACTCGGTGCTAAACTCATGCATGAGCGTGTTACTGTTGGCTCCACGAGCTTGTCATGATGAGACCAATAATGCGCTCGCAACAATCTTTGAGGCACTTAAAACTGCCTGACAACAACATCCACTCAATGTTCTACTATAGCATATTTTTCTAACAAGGTTCTTTTCTGACACTTTTATTGTTCGGCATTACGGTGCGCTGCTGCAGGGCATTATTTACACGCGAATCTTCATGTTATATTGCTTGAAAAATTTATCTGCTGGCGCACTGAAGTTAAAGTTTTCAACGAATCTGTACTGAGCTGTTATTTCTGTCTCCACAAAATATCCCGTCAACCGTGACGTGGGCAGATTTTTTCATAACTTGCGAAATGATTTAAAAATCAATCGACTCAAGATTCTAAATACTCATTTTGAAACAGCCAGCATATATCTCACACTAGCCTGGTATTGACATTGTACATATCCATTATTGTATCCAAATAATTAACAATTTTATAGTGAACAATCATAGCATCAATTCCATTTGAAATTAACTTCGCGGTCATTTGTGAACGCAGTTTTTCAGTCAATTCACTTTTCTGAATCCTTTTGAAACGCGTTCTGAAATTTTAAAATTATTTCGCACTGAAATTAACTTTACCGATCAATTTATTCGTTCTTTGCTTCGACAGATCAGAATATATTTTCGAATATTAATACTCGAAAACGATTTAAAGATCTTCAATAAATTTCTCAATAATCATGCCGAAGAATTCCCCATGAATGTTAGTAATATTAGTAAGCTTGTAGGAATCCGAATATTTCATTCGAATGCCTGCATTTATAGTTTGTTTAACTCATAGCGAACAAACATTGGCGGCGTGTGAGAAATTTCAGCTTCGAGGAGATCTGCTAATAATCTGAATAAGAATTGTAACATGAAACTTGAACATGAATTAATATAATTTAGGATATTATGAAAAACATCGATACTACTATGTTATAATTGTTTCAATCGTCTCCCTCCGTCTCCGAATAAAATTACTTTTGGTTACGCTTGAAGATTGTCCCAAGGCTCTTTTCTGTTCGATAATGGGAAGGGTTACGCTCTATACGCAAAGAAGCGAACAATGCTTGGCTTCGCCACGAGGGAGAACTCTTATGACCCAGCCGAGGGCCTGCGGGAATTGGTGAAGCTATTTATGATGTCTGAGCGTCGTTGGTCTGCAATAACAACTGAAATAAGCCGGGTAATCAAGGCAGTGGGACGGCTATTGGCAGATTATTTGGAAATTCACTAAGAAACTTGATTCGGTTTTCTACAGCAAAAATTTGCGGGAGTTCTCGACACTTTTACCTGCTGTTTATTGTTATTTTATCATAATATTTCGTCTAATTTTCGTGGTGTCTAGAAAATTCATAGTAAACCGCCTATGTTAGAACAAAACATACGCCGAAAGAATGCAAATTACAATAAATGTAGTTAGAGATTCACTATTTCATAGACTACGTTAAGGTTATTTTGATAATAAGCTTCGTCGATCTGGTTCATTAGTATTATTCCACGCGCCAAAAAAAAAATATTCAAGACCCCAATCACCCTTTTGCCTTGTCCTACCTGATTGCAAAATTTAATTGGATTTACTGCGAATTTTTTGCGCGTCGCACGTTTGAGTTAGTAAATCAGCTCACAGCCCCACTAAATAATAGGCTAAAATTTATAGGCAGTTGTGCTAATGCTAATGCAATTCACTCTAAATCTTCTAAAATTCGAATTACTTTTCTGTGTTAAAGAACAAAGCTGTGTGACGACACAGCGGGATCATTGTGGCAATAAAAAATTAATTGCTATATCATAACCGTAAATCCTTCCTTGGAGTACAATTTTCCAAGACGGCCTGGAGTTTCATATTACTTTAAACGATTTGAATATGATATAGCACTAAGAATTATTCATCAGGGTATCAGTTTTTTCTGACGGTCTTTCACATATCAGCTCTTAATTTGCTCTTTATCAGCTCTTAATATATCTATCAGCGTCAGCTCTTTAATTTGCTGCCAGTGCTCCAAACTCTTTCATGACACGCTCCGATTTCTCGGAATTATGGAAATTCTTGACGTTTAGGGAAGAAACTTGGCAGCTAATGAAACTCATACTTGAATACCTTACTGAAAATTATTTCTGGGCTTGAATTAATTTGGGATGCTTGAATCTTGATTAAAAATGATTTTAAGTGGCTGACTGTCAGCACTTTGACACCACCTTGTTCTTCCGCTACTAGATTTTCAATTAAATATTACCTATTGTGCAATTACTCGGTAGGTGAATGAGGTCGTATTCGTTTCATTTATAACTAATGTAACTGATTCAGAAAAAGTGTACATAAATCCTTAAATAATGTTGAAACAATAATATACTTGGTTTGCTCTGCAATTAAGGTTTTGGATATCGTTTTAGACCTAAACAGGTGTAGGGAATAGCATTTGCTAACTGCGAAGACTATGGTAATGAAGGTTGACGAGTCAGTTAAACAATGAGAATAACGCTTGTGGAAATCATAAATGTTATTTTAACCAGATTTTGTTATTGTTCTCGGATGCATCGCCTACTTGAACTGTTACAAATTGTTACCGAAATCTGTACGTGCCCAATGGGTTAGTGGCTTACGAAGCCGAATTTTATCACCAAATAGCAAAGAAGTTTATACATTGAAATAATGCATATTACAAATATTTTGAAAATGGAGTGCCATCATTGGATACAATACCGCATAATAATTCTGAAAGGACTGTACATGCATGGAGTGCATATGTATGCAAAGCCTAAACTGGGTAGCGATTATTGCCACACTATTCCTTACGTGATTCCAAGGCCCCTGTCTCCCTCTATGAAAAATAAGGCAGAGTCTGAGAGCTGCTTCTTGTAGCCTGCCTCGTTTATCATAAGAGTTTAATTAAATAAATCATTCTTCACTGGACCTAATGCAGTTATTCGTGTGCGGCATCGGAAGAAAAAACGAGTTTGTACTGCCGAAAGTGTTCACGAACCTTCCTTCTCATGCATGTAAAAGACAATTCAAAAATAAATACTTTAAAAATAATTTCATTTACACATCTAAAGATAGTTTTGAGATTTATTGATTTTGCATGAAGTATTTTATTGTACACGGATTTTGTATCGAAGACTGCGTATGAACAGGGATGCGGAAATTGGAGTACTATGGGCACCGTAATGAACAGCGGGCGTCTCTCTAAGGTATTTGTTAGGGAATTGTCCCTTTCATCTTCATTCAACGGATTCCAGACAGACTGATGCAAAAGACTATAAATAACTAACATCAACAGGTAATGACGATAATATTCAATGAATATAATATATTCGGTTTTGCATCTAGGAGTTTAACAAACCGAGTCTTTGCCTTCAATCGAAGGCAAATTGTATCAAATTAATTGCGGTATCGAAATAAATTTTATCGAAATATAATTAAAATTGTCAAATTTAGTGTATCAAATTGTAGGCTAATTTTTCCTTGAACATCTGTTGCCTGCAACACCCTGCTGATTATATTCCATTATTAAGGAGTGACCAATTCTGAAATTGACAATTTGTTGAACCTTTATAGAATATTTTTGATTTTGTTTATTAATGTACGCGGCTTTAATTGATAATTATATTCTGGAATATATTCATTTCTGATGATATGCAAGTATTTTTTTAGTCAAAAATTTTTATGAGAACGTAAACAGCTGTAATTATAAAACAAAATTTCCTATGAACAGCTGTAATTGTTCTTGAATTTATCATTTCTTGAGAACTCTCGATTTCTGAAATAGTTTTTTTAAGTAACCTGATATTAAAATTCTGAGTATAACGTTGAGAAGTTCTTCATTGTGCAATAAAGTTATTTTAATCGAGCATTAAACGTACATTATCATAATTTTGGTAAGATTTTTGTCAATTGATCAAGATATGTTTAGCTGGGTATAATAATTTTAATTTATTCTTAATTTACCAGAGTTGAAAATTAGTTATTTCTAATTTAACTCTCAAAAAATATTAATGACCTTTGCTATAAAACTAGATTACAACTTTGGACTTTATATTAGGAGCAAAATCAATGTAAATCTAAAAACATGGCAAAGCCTCACAGAATGAAGCCTTGTTCTGGTCTTATGCGACCCACTCATTGTTTCGTTTGAAGTACATCTATGCGGGTAAACTTACTACGGAGATGCAGAGTGAGCGCAAAAATATTCTAAAAACTTAGGCCCATTTTACTGCCCATTTGCAGAGTTTTGGGGAGATGAGACGAGACGCCTGGGAACAGACACCTGGCATCGGAACCAAGCAGGAAAAAACTAAAAATATTCAATGCCTGCCAAGTATTCATAATCAATTTTTTTATAAAGCTCGTCAATACTCATGTAGCAAATAATACATTTCCTTCTTAATCGGAAGATAACTTATTGATTAAGTTTGTTAAGGCAACTTCTAACTAGGATGTGACCAGTTTCTGAATTTGCTCCATTGTTTGGTTAGATTGTATCGGAAATGGATCACGATTTGGCAGGAGGTTTTTTAATTTTTACGTTTGTCTGCCTGGAAAGGTACGAATTTGTTCAATTAAAGTAATCAACTTTGAACTTTAGCAATTCGGTATTATTGATTATGCTAAAAGTATTCTGCTCAAAATATTTAGAAGTCGATAAGAGCATTACCTGCACAACATCTAAGCTTCCGACAATAATTATTGTTTATTACCAATAATTACGGCCAATAAATTTTGGTTCGAAGAACATTTTTTCACAGCGGCTTGATTATTGGCTTCGCTTGATTGCTTGTGCCCGGAGTGTTTCATTTTTTCCTTTCATCTTTTGTTTAATCACTGATTTTCCTGGAACAAGCTATTTTAATTGAGTTTGATCATGAATGACCTTAACCCGATTTTTATTTTAAAAATTTATTTTTTAATACTGGATCCAAATATTGCTTTATAGAATCTGTAAAATATTCGCATTTGCGGATCATTTGTAGTTTTACAATGAACAACTTTATTTCTGCATATTTCTTTGATAAATCAGCATAGGAACCTTGTAGACGTAGAGTCGTGCTGATTTGGATTGTTTGAAGGTTACACCCAGAGCTGGGCAGCTCTACTTGGAAATGTAGCGGCGCTACCGCTACCGCTACATGCTCTAAATGTAGCGGGCGCTACCACTACCGCTAAACCCACTATATTGTAACGGGCGCTACCGCTACCGCTACAGTAAAATGTAGCGGGCGCTACCGCTACCGCTACACCCACTAGATTGTAACGGGCGCTACCGCTACCGCTACAGTAAAATTTAGCGCGCTACATTAGCCGCTACAATGGCCAAAATTATTGGAAATCTCTAAATATTTATTGTTCTGCTATTGGGATTTACTCATTAACATTTAGTGATAGTAAAACATTTTTAAAACATATCAATGCAACTTTATTGCAATTAACCTAACCGAACTAGTATGGGTTACCCCAGCCTGGGTCCCCAGGGTTAGATACAGTAAATAGAAGTTACAGTTATTTTTATGTTTTACCTTCCCTACATGGATGTGAACTTTAATCTACCAATCTAAGAAATTATCCACATATACATATAAAAATCAGTCTTTTTTTGTATATATATGTAGATTAGTTTTGAGATTGGTAGATTAAAGTAGACATCCATGTAGGGAAGGTGAAAGATAAAAATAACTGTGTAAAAATAACTGTAAGCAAACTGAAAGATGAAAAAAACCTGTAAGTGGTAACTGGTAACAACTTAACAAGTAACAACTAACATGTTGACACTAGTAACAGGCTGAGGTTGACATGATAATAATAATAATAATAATAATAATAATAATAATAATAATAATTATAATAATAATAATAATTATTAGCAAACTTCGCAAGGGCGTGGAGGGCAGCAGTGAGTAGGCAGTCCTCAGGCCCAAGTCATATAAATTCAGGCAGCTACACAGGGCGTGTCAGCGTCAGCTGAAGGACGCCGTGTGTCTTTATGACCACTTACATACGGGCACGCTTTGTCGCTGTTACGGCTACTAAGCTGTTACACGTACACGTTATATGTTTAATGGCTCACTGCAAGCCGATCAACATTCCCGCTCTTATGATAAATGCGTGGGGTAACATTCGTATGCACTAAATCCTGAACTTTCGTCTCCTGTCAGAAACTTCAATCGCTAAATCTTTAGTAACAAACATAATTGGCCAGGGTTAATTTGTCTGTAGAAAATGGGTTGATAGCTTATTCTATGCTTTACATTTAGGGTTTTGAGACTCAGATGCGTAATATTCACAATTATTCAAGCTACGAAAATCACCGGCATTATGCTGCTATTCATTCATATCGCTATAATATTCATTTATATCACATTCTAAAACACGCAATTTCACCACCATGCAGTCATTTTCTTGCATTATTGCAATTTTTTGTTAACTCTCCGATGACAGGCTTAATGTGAAAGAAGATCTAACATGAACGCCCCCTAAAATTCCCTGATACTAAAAAAAATCGGTATTACTCTTAAATTTTATTTCATAACTTTTTAATGTTCTTATTCGGTATTCAGTGGCTCTGCATTACTAAACATCGCCCATGTTTTTATCCGTTCTCATTCTCTCTACCGTCTTTTTAGTTTTCGCTTGCTATTAAACTTCTGTGCCATGGAAGTTCATTTGAACAAGACGCCACGATAATCGCTTCGTACAATAGTAGTAATAATCAGTTCCTTTTCAGACCTAAAGCACTTTTCATCTCTACCCACATGATTTTTCAAGTTAAATAATCTGGAGAACTAATAACATTGAATAAAATATGAGAAACTAATTATAATAACTTGAAAGTAATTTTTCTGTACATAATATAATATTTTAATTCTGTTCCGTTCAGGAATAAATTAGGTAGATAATAATTTTTTTAATGAACCATAATGGTCATTAGAGCTCCTCACCACTTACTGTAAGGAATATTATATTCAGTTGAAGGAGTTATGCGCCATGATCAATCAGAATTTAGACGATTTATAAGCATGGAAAAAAAACACGTCCTAAGGTCTAGGTAAGTTTGGGGATCTGGTACTATGAAAAACCGAAGCATTAAACTTTTGCGCAACTTGGATCATAAAACTTTCTTGGTCCCTAACATAGAAATGCAAAGTTTATTCCAGAGCAAAAGAATTGGCGCCTCGCCTTGACATTTTGAACAAAAATAACAGTAAAAAAATAGTGAAGGGAAAATTGCATAAAACTGTTTCGTGGTAAAAAAATGAATGATTCATATACATCCACCAGGTTATTGCGATGCAGAAATGCTTTGCCGTTCCCGCCTGCAGCCATCACTCTACACCATTCACTCGCTGAAGAATACATCATTTAACCAACATAAAAAATCTTAGATGTTTAGAAAATTGTGTGATGTTACTCATATCAAGCAGAGCAGCAACGTTGAGATTGAAAGAAGTCATTCCGAGGTGTTTTTGTTAAGAACGCTTCTCCATTGCGAGTATATGGCAACGTGACTACCACTTTTTATATAAACTCGGGATTGAATGTAGTCATTGACCGGAGGCTTGAGCTCTATTTAGTTACCGTTTAGTGGCAAACTGCCAACAAAAGAGAAGCCTATACGCAGCTGCCGAACTGAACAGTTCTTTGATCACTCTTTTATTGTCAATAACATACCTTTTTCTTCGATTCGTTTCTTCTAGGACTGTGAATGAGCGCAAATTATAGGTGGCTACGAAGAAAAATCGAGGCATTGGTCTACCATGAAAAGCGGAACTTGCCGAGATTTTCTTAGGATTTACTGGTATCGAGTGCCAGCGATAGCAGCGAGTCACGCAACAGACGTTTAGTGCTGCTTCTCCTATGAACAAAAACTTACAAACTTTGAGAGCTGGAGTAATTAAAAAATATGTACAAAAATATTTCCATTTAATGTTGAGACTTTTTACCGTGATGTAAAAAATAAATGCATATCCAACCATTTTCTTCAGAATCGAGGATATTGCGTTGCTGTAAAAAAGGCATGTGTAGATTCTTAGTGTGATTTTCAAACATTATTCTACTCATATGCATTGAATTTTTAAATTATATAAAGCTATGTTATTAACATAAAATTAATTGAGTATTACTAGCAATCAGTATTCGTTTTTACAATTCCTATGCAATAGTTAAGTAGAAGTGTAGACCACATTAAGACAAAACTGATAATTTAACCAATAAATTTAAATGTATTTTTATTTGATCAGTCGTTTCTTACCGTTTCTTACCTTTTTATTGTGAAGTATTATGATGTTACGCAATACCGTAATTCTCACAAGTCTTCCAAGGCGTCTACATAAATGCACATTTTCATTGAAATTGGTAGTACGAAAAATATACTACTACCCGATCCGCTCCTTGCACCAAGTCTCGCTGGATGCTCTGCCAACAAAAATACGTCACATTGCTAGAGTTAGGCCCTATTTCCGAGAATTACCTAGAAGGTTCAGTGTCTTGATGCCCAAAAAGTTGCGTGTCCGTTAAAAATAGAGCAAGCGAAATCACACGGCGTAAATGAGGCTATATGAACGTGATTTAGCGTAATCTCATCGTAGCTCGCACAATCATCGTTGTGCGATTCTTATCTCATCAACAACGCTGCTTAAATATTCGATACTAAAATAAAAAGTCCTGCAGCATCAAGGGATTCTCGGTGAATGAGGATAATTATAGGCAAATATTTTGGATGAGTTGTCTACCAATGCAAGTACTAAGAAGAGTTAAGAAGAAAATTTAACCCTTACACAAATCGCTGCACAAAACAAATGAGCCTTGCCTTGTCGAGAGCATGAAGCGCGATTTTGGGGCCTTGATGATTACAGTACGACTATAGTGTTCTTCAAGCGCAGTTTGAGACTTAAATTACGATAAGAGGAATTCGAACAGGAGAAATTTGTTTCGATATTTCCCTTAAATTCATATTAAATGGGCAAAGGTCAGATTCACATGAGCTGGTCAAATATTTCTTTTATCCATTGTATGTTGTTATTCAGAATTCATGAACTCAGATTGGTATATTCTCGTGATTTGAGTATTTCAGATTAAGTTTGGAAAATATTCGTTATGAATTTTTCATTTCCATTATTCAAAAATGAGATTTTTACTGATATGTATCTGAGAAAGAATTTGTTCATCAGTTATTCAGGCTGTGATCATCTCTGTTTCGTTCGTACCAATAATGTCAATTAAAGACAACCGATTATCGACCATAAAAAATGACCTGTAACTAAGATAATTTATTTGCACCTGGTTGTGCTTGAGTGAGCATCGAATTAATTTTATGATGCATGATTACTATGAAGTAAGTGAGTTATTATCCACATTATCCTCCAGTCACTGAATGACTGGAGCTACACTGATTATTTGGAATGAGATTCAAGGACTCGTTATTAGTTATGACATTGAATGCATTTGTACCCAAGTTAAATGCTCAGTTGAAAAATAGTGCAATGAAATGTAAAATACGAGGACAAATTACATCCATATGATAAAAAGTTGAAAATTACTGCAAAAAAAAATATGACGGTATTTCATAGCAGCTTGAAAAACTTTGTCGGAATAACATTTTTATTTTTTAATTGAATGAGGTGGTTGGATACAATAATGGTGAATCTGGGATATTGCGGTAGAGTTTCCACTACTGTGAAAAGAATATGGGGGCGTATTTTATGATCTCTTACATGGTCTTTTGTTATGCTACGCACTACTCAACATTAACAAGCAGCCTGAGATGGCAGGGTCACTTTTTCTGGTTTTAGAGCTCCATAAAATTGTCTGAAAGGAGAAACACTACGCCACTTGTTCACTGCCAAGCCAAAAACGCAACCAAAATTACCATGAAAGTTTTTCTCATAAAATGATACGTAATCTAAGGTCCCTGAATTCTTTACATAAAATCTTGTATTTTTTAAGTAATTTTTAATACTAAATCATTTCAGCATCTATCTAATCATCTATCTATCATTCATCATATCACATGCATGTAGTCATGTGTATGTATAGTTTGATTGCAGACTGGATTATGTAAGCAAGTTTTCTTTAGTCTTCACCCCTCCTCCCCGAAATACATCAAGGATTTTCCAGATTTTCTGATGCATCATCACCATTATTTTCTGCCAGTCTCCGATATAAGGGAATCATTTCATTAGCGCGGGAGCGGAAAGTCTGCTCCCTTCGGGCTTGCACAAAGCTATTGGCAAGCTCAAGGCCTGCATTGGAAGCACAACCCGACAGTTTTTCCATCAGGAAATTTTGGCAGAAGGAACACACGCTTTCGGAGTAATATTCTTAGTTGTAAGGTTCCGTGCATGTTTTGGATCTGTTGTTGTAGCATGGAACAGCGACTCTTATACACCATTCCTGCTACCATGTCTTTCGAATTATAGCCGAGAAATTGCGGCATTCAGAAAATATGTATCCATATTTAGTAAAACTGGACTAAAATTGACTAATTTACTGGTTATAATTAAAAATAGTTATATTATGCATTGTGTGGATTGGTGCTTAGGGTATCTCAATGATTGACACACTACAATCGACATTGGCCCGTATGCTAAATAGGGCACTAGCACTACGAAGTAGCACTATGCACTACGAAGTGTTCTGTTGGTATGCTAAATACGTCACAGACACTAAGCACTTCGAAGTAGCTCTACAATGTTTAGTGTCGCTTAGTGGCGCACTACTGATTCGTATGCAGAAAGACTTTGAAGTGCTACTTCGCTGTTAGAGTACTTTATAGTGCCGCACTACGCTATGAGTCCATTGAAGAATGGTAGTTAAGTGCTCAAATAATTAATTATTCCCTAAGTTATTCTTATTCTTTGCAGAAGATTGATGTAAAATGTTTAATTGTGATGGTAATGGTACTAATGAAAATTGTGATGGTGAGCTGAAATTCGCAATGCGTCTGCGCACCTTTCCCATCATATATTCAAAGTCCACGCTTACCAAAGACATCGAACAAAAGAGAGAAGCATGGAAAGTTCTTGCAGAAGAATTCAAAATGACTCCAGAAAAAAAAAATAATAAAATTCAAAACATGGTATCAAAAACAAGAAAAGTATTTTTTACTTCTACGCTGTTCATCCGTTTCGCCAAGGAAAATGTCAGCCATAAGAATAACATGTTGTTCACTGAAGCGGTACACTTTTTTATATTCATGGCATGCTGTTCCTGAGGTTTTTACGCGATGATGCCTTTGCTGTAAGCCAAACAGATCTATAGCTGACGAAGTAAACAAGGTTAAATATACCGTAGTGTCGTCGTGAAGTGCGGTGTGTAGGACACTTCAGATTTTTGTAGTGCGCGTTATGCTTCTGGCCCTATTTAGCATACCAACCGTAGTGTTCTATGCCGCACTATGGCTTGTAGTGCGTAGTGCTACTTCAAAGTGCTAGTGCCCTATTTAGCATGCCAACCGTAGTGTTCCATGTCGCACTAGTACCGCACTACGGCTTGTAGTGCGTAGTGCTACTTCGTAGTGCTATAGTGCCCCATTTAGCATACGGGCCATTATAGATTTTTTTTGCATTTTTGCACGTGCAACGATGGATGGAATCCAAAATTTAAAGGCGCAATCAAAATGGATTTCCTATTAGCTTTAATGAACAAAATAAAATGAAAATGTAATCCATGTCACTATCTTAGAAGCATACTACTTATCCAAAATGAGACAAAATTATTGGTTTGCGCTATGAAAAATCCCTCATCATCCACTACTGAATTATATGAAACGCAAAACCTCATCTACGTGTGAGTCACAGCTTCTGACTCTCATGTTTATTAGCGGCCGAAGATGTAAAAAATAACGAGTATTTTCGATGCCATCACGCTCATTTGATGAGGCTGAGCCTATTTATTTAGTTTTAAACTCATCTGCAGCCTTTTCTTTACTTTCTTTCTTTTTTTTGAGAGACATACCATTGATACCAAGTTAACCAGCCTCGCTATAACAGTCTCTTACTTTTCCCTCGCGTGACAGAGAGGGAGAATAATTATAACAATTTAACTTCAAGTAGCATGACAGGATTTATTTATTCCCATGAGAGACATAACCTGTCCAGCCCACTTCATTAAAATGACATCATTCTTACCTTACAAGAAGACATGACATGATCACAATACTTCCCGAGGCAGGACTTCCTATTTCAAGACAGGACCTCATGTTTCTTCAGCAACTGAGAATTTGAAAAGGAAATGTAAAAAAATTTGCCATATTTAATTGAAATCTCTTGTTTCTCTAATAAAAATAAGGTTTATTTGTTTTGCATTATCTCTGCTTTCGCTTTTTCCAAATGTAACGATTTAAACAACTAAAGGAACTTACTACATGATTTTCAAATCCAGCCTGATCTGAAACCCCATTCCTTTGAAACCCCAATGAAAATGTCCTCTGAAACCACATTGTGGCGGATGGTATGTGGCTTGCTATACAATTGAATAAACCCAGGTTCTATAAGTCGGCGATGGTTTAGAATGGTTTATTTACACATGACGAACAATGAAGTATAGATAGGCATATGAATGACGAGACACAGATTTAATAGTTTGACATGTGATATGGACGCTTGCTGGTGATTGACTGACATAAATGAGAAGAATGGACTAACATTACTTACTAACTACAAGTTACGGTCACCTTTGCTGTGAACCACCTTTGCTGTGAACCACATTTGCTGTGAACCACATTTGCTGTGAACCACCTTTGCTGTGAACCACCTTTGCTATGAACCACCTTAGCTGTGGATTACCCTTGCTGTGAACTAGTATCGTTACTGTGCATTACCTTTGCTGAGCATTACCTTTGCTGAGCATTACCTTTGCTGAGCATTACCTTTGCTGAGCATTACCTTTGCTGAGCATTACCTTTGCTGAGCATTACCTTAGTGGTGCATTACCTTTGCTGGCCTTACCTGTGCCGTGCATTACCTTTGCTGTGAACTATTTCTGCTGTGAACTATTTCGCTGTGTACTATCATTGTCGTGTACTATCACTGTTGTGCGTTATTTATTATGATGTTTTCAAACTTTCATTTATTAGTGTTCAATTTACGTGCTTTGTTCAATAAATAATTATTTAGTATGCTTTCATTTCTCCTTTGTTAAGATCGGTGGCAGTTTAGGGTTAATTGTCGAATCTACTTGGAGTCGTCCTTTACTTGAACTTTACAACCATCGTAATGTGAAAGAAATACCTTGAGAAAAGATATGCAAATGATCTCGTGTTTGTCAATGTCACCTATTCACCTTCGTCTCAATAACAGAAATAAAATATAAGATAAATGGAAGGTTAGACAGGTGTTACTCGGTAAAGATTGTCTCTGCTAGGCAAGACTCCCGTCATTCCGAATTCAGTTCATAATGCATATAGTGAAATTGCGTGAATCGAAGAAAGACCCAGGTAATCCCTACGCAGAAGAATCGTATCGTTTCAGTCACAGGAAAAACTATTTTGTATCTGTAAATAGAGATTTTGCTTGGAAAATTAAAAATAGCATTTTAATCCTCAAATTTACTTCTTCCATAACTTTTCCAAGGTCACAAGATTGCACCATTACATTCCAAATTTTATTCTTTGGTAATATCCAGGCAAAAATGTATTCCAGGTTCGAGTTCGACTAGCTAGCATATATAATAAAATCAAGGGTCAAGCTTCAACCACTCCATACTGGAATATGGATATAATTCTATAATAAATAGGCCCGCCAATTGCATGACATATCTTCTAATATTTTTTTCAAATTTCGTTAAAAATAAAGGCAGGTAAATATTTTCTTTCGAGAATTTAATAAAACTATACTCAGTCTCATAAAATACGATCGCACAAACTACCATAGTTTCTCATATTTTCTTCATCAAAAATCACGCAATAACAGCCAAAATTAACATATTTTTAGAACCAAAACACAATTATTTCGTCTATTTGCAGACGCCAAGTCACTGGATATCCGATGGAGCGCATGAATCTCAATTTGGCTCGCATCGTTGATCTTGAAAAGCAATTCACGCAACCTGTTCTTAATAGGGCACTTAATATAGGGCTATATTGAGCTAAATGTTGCCACAGCTCTGCGAGGAAAACCAAGGAGGAGATTATCATGAAGTTCTTGAAACTTGGCTCGGAATGGGGAAATAGTTTTGAAAATGTAAATATTTTTCATAATTTAAATCATTGCACAGTAATATTTTATCTTTAATTTCTCCGAAATATCTACATTTATTTCCAGCAAAAATCACACATTTAATATCCATTAATATACGCATTTAATGCAGTCAAAGAATACAAAAAATCTTTTCGCATTCACAATGACGGATCATCAACAACCGAATATGTTAAATTCACTCACAAAAAATGTTATCCAGATGTCAATGAGAATAATATTTAAGGAGATAAAGCAGCAAAACAATTTCCAAGCAAAACAAGGATAACTGCGCCTCTAAATGTCATTCGCATTTGGTTTGTGCACGAAATTGTATTGAAGACCAAACTCCTTCTGAAGAAAAGAATAATTTATTTTCAGTACGAGCTTTGTTTCTAGGTGACAACAGCTGCGCAATACTCTGATGTTAAAAATAGGAATTCAACTTTTTATTTCGAAGTTTCATCCAAGGACTTCTGTTTGCATTTTGTGCTGCTATCTTTCTTAGATTTGCTACATATTGGATGCTGATTTGAGTTTGAGTGGTAGGTAAATTTTGTGGGTACTAATTAACTTTCTTTAAACAACGACTTCTTTCTGTTATTTATCAGCCTTTGTGCCTCACAAATACTCACCAGCAAATGAATAGAATTTTCTTCCTAGCTTCACATAAATTCAATTACGTGATGCAACATAAAGACGTGAACAAACTCATGTCAAGCCATCTCTCCATACTCACTCCTTGCTGTCACAACATAACATGAATTCCGGGAATGTTTATTTAGGAGAAACTGAGGGAGTGTAGAAACTTTAATTGCCAGTCAAACATGACTTGCACGTCAAACAATGACTCCGGCCTGCACATTGTTGCATTGTAATAATTCTTTGGAAAAAACATCTTAACATTCTGGGAATTTTCTTCAAAATCTCATAGTCAGCGATGTGGCAATCCAAAATGAAAAACTAGCTAAGTCTCTCCTACCGCAATATTAATGCCTGAAAATCCTCTACCCTGCAATATAATTTATCTGCTGCACAATATCCACAAAGTTGCACGATAAATTTAGTGTTACACAACATCTTCGGTGTAAGCGATAATTTCAAGACGCGCTTGACTAGCTCGTCCATTGTTACGCACAGCTCACAATTAGCACCTACTAATTGAAGTAGCATGTGGGAACGACGACGCGCGCTGCAAAACGACTAACGCGCATATGACGATCTTCGTTCATCGCGGGTGTTTGCAAGTCATTATTGCATTCATTCATTAATTAATTATGCTGCATTCATGCGACGCGGGTGATTGCAAGTCACTACTGCATCCATTCATCCATTAAATGTTATGCATTCTTAATTCCGGGAAAAAAATAACGGGACAGAGGGTAAAATTTGTCCCGGAATAAACGTATGAACCGAGACAAGACTTCTGTCCCGTACTTTAAAACTTGTGTCCCGGTAAATTATGAACCGGGACGAGACAGACAGATTTGAAACGAGACAAGACGAGATTTGTCTGAATTATTTACGACAAAACAAGTTTTTCGATTACGATGCGAATCATTTCGAAAACAAGGGTTGAAGAATGCCAAGTTAGACCTTTATTGCTAATAGGGCCATAGACAGTTACCAGTTAAATTGAGTTAATTTGCAGATTTAGCAAAATTTGTCTGACTAACTGACATGGCAGTTAATTAGTGGTCCGACAAACACCGCAAACCTGTCGATGTAGTATGCATGGCTGAGTATTGAGTCAAAAATGTTACTCTTAAGTCATAAGTAAGGCTTCGATGGCACTTATGGGAACCGTACGAATATGAGTCGAGTTTATTACGCGTTCGGAACGGGTTCCGGCGCCGTGGAGCGCATAGGGAGTAGGGACGCAGTGTCTAGATTAGTCGGCCAATTAGTAGACAGTGGAGTGGAGTCCTGGTAAGATATTCCTAATAACACCGAAGCTAGTATTAGATTATCTCTGCCTTTAGTAAAATTTTGTGCTACACCTCCAGGAAATCTTCAAAATTGCGCAGTTTCCTGAATTATTATCAAACACTTGGGCTTGTTTAACGTTATTTAGAAAGGATACACATGGATATTTCGAGTTATTTTTGAAGATCAAACTATTATATGTTTTCCAACTTAAATTTTGTTGTATTTTAAAATGTTGTTGATATTTCTTTCCAAACTTTTTTGTTGAAGAAGATTGCTTAAGGCAAGTTCTATGAATCTGATTCTGTGATTGAGCTGGAAGCAAATCAACGTCTGTCCAGTCAGCCGATGTCGCCAGCTACAGCTAGTATGGCCTCCTCCAAACCATCATAGAACACAATTTTTGAAAAAATACGTGTTTTTCCATTTTTATTTGCCTGTCGAGATTAAGTACAATATTAAACCCACAACATGTATTCGTAGCCAAAATCATTTCAATTGCAGAGCTCCAATCAGAATAGTAAAAGGATACATCTCAAGTTATTATATAAATGCAGAGGTTGGCAGTAGCGCGCTACATGTAGCGGTAGCGGCGCTACATTTAAGCAATTGTAGCGGTAGCGCCCGCTACATTTAGAGCATGTAGCGGTAGCGGCGCTACATTTAAGCAATTGTAGCGGTAGCGGTAGCGCCCGCTATATATTTAAGTAGCGATACGAGGTTTTTCCCGCTACAGCGCTACCGCTAAATTTATAGATAAAGCCTTTAGATTTTACTTAATAGTATTAAATATTATTTAAAAACCAGCATGATGCATGCATAATATAAATTACAGAATAAAACTGTACGAAAAATTTCGGTGTAATGTTGTCAACCTCAGCCTGAAACTAGTGTCAACATGTCTGTTGTTACCAGATGTGGGCAGTAGCGCGCTACATGTAGCGGCCGCTACATTTTTGGTAGCGGTAGCGGCGCTACTTTTAAGCAATTGTAGCGGTAGCGGTAGCGCCCGCTACATTTAGACTAGAGCATGTAGCGGTAGAGGCCGCTACATTTTAAAGTAGCGCTGCCTAGTTCTGTATAAATGCATTATGGTAAGCCAAAGTTTACACCACATCGATAATTGATTAGTCTCGTTACGTCTCGTTATGTCTCGTTATAATGGCTAGAAATTCCGGGAATTTTTAAGGTACCTATTTTAACCGGGATGTCTCGTCTCGTCTCGGTATCGTCCCGGAATTCCTACGGAGGGCTGAAAATTCCCCATTATATGGGGAGAAGGGAGGGGGCATTTTTAACGCATTTTTCAGATTCGGCCGTGTCTGTCCCGAATGGATCAGGTACCAAGTACGCGCGCCCCGCTGTCGCCCCACAGTTGTCAAGGAAAAAGACCGGATCCTAATCAGATGCTTATTTCCCTCGTACAACCAGAACCTAAATCGGGCATAGAGCCACTAATTTACACCACTAGGCGAGCTTGGGGTGTCCTTGAGCCAGTAGCTGACAGGAATCAAAAATTTGATAGGCTTATTTCATTGTTTTTACGATTCGTCTCGCTGGCAACGCATAGAAATGTTTTTATGATGGACAGCGCTGTGGGGGAATTTATCGAGCCCATCTTTATCACAAAATCAATCCAAAGCTTAAGGAGGGAAAGCCTTCAAATTTACCATCCATAATGAAATATGAATAGTTTCATCTCATTACTGTTTGCGCCTAAGCGAAATAAAATGATTTACGTTTGCAGTTCTCATATGCTATCAGATTCTACTATTCTACATACGTTTTTTTGCAGATTATGATGCAGCATTATGAATGCTGATTCAATAATATTGTTAGCTAAACATTATTTTTATTTCGTAAAATATGAAACATACCATTCCTAAATGAAGCGTGCAGTGCAGTTATATCATTACAGTATATGTGAAAATATCACAGTCATTCACTAAAAGAATCATCGTGTTACTTAACAAATTTTCATCCTGGTTTCAGTTGCGTAATTTACAACGTTGCAAAAACTGAAGGTTGAATTATCAGAGAATATTTTAATATTCCACAAGTCTCTAAGGATAACAAACTCTCCCTCAATAGCAACCATCTCTCAGTGTTCCTGGAGCTCGCAATTCATACAGCTTAATAAAAAGCCACTTACGGATCGCTGTCCAATTAATCGCTTCTGTTTTGTCTCGAGAACGTAATCCGATTCCCGGTAAACTCGATCATAGCATTATATGCAATAGCATTATAGAGCAGATGACGCTGACGCTGCGGACACAGATGAAGGTCGTAGTTTACCAGATTGAAATAGTCGGAAGTTTAGCGTAGTTCGATTATTCATATAATTAGGCATATTTCGATCTATGTTTGCAATAAATGATTCGCCCAATCTAAGCAAAAGAAACGCTTTTCAGCTCCTAATTAGATTAGCAATCATAGTGATTGCAAAGGTGTTCGTTTGCTATTGCATAACAAACGTGTCACAAAAAGTAAGAACGACTTTCATTCAAATTTGTGAATAAATTTTTTAAGCTGCTTTTACGAGCATATATAAATGAACAAGTTAAGTGCAGGAAAAATGCGTCGTCAAGGAAATGTTGACAGTAACGCGCTGGAACTTGACGCTCCCTCTGCTTGGTGGAGGATAATATCATCACCACGTACATTACATCGACTCAATATCTTACTTCTCAATATAGGGGAGCTGTCCATTCATTTTACGAGGAAGCTATCTACTTATTAATACTCATGTCCGAGTGACTCGTTGCAGTTATAGTTTGTTAGTGTCTACAACTCTACATGAACCTATAGACCGTCAAAATCCATAATACTATTCTGCTCCGAAATTCGGACTTCAACGAATAAACATTTAACTGTTACAAAATTCCCTCAATTGCTGGAGTTTTTCTTTTCAAAATAGACTCGTAAAAAATGTACAAAAACAACGTCAGTGCTATTATTGTGGATCATGGGATTTCTAGCGACTAGCAAGTTTTTTGATGTCCTGTACAAAAATCTGGTGGAATTCATTAAATTTGTTAGTGGTGAATAATCCGCTTTTCTGGCCGGTGTCAAGCCGAACCCGAAGAAGAATAATAGCAGCAAGAACAATCAGATTTCCTACACCAGCCTAACCGCACGGTGCTCCCGCTTCACCTGTGTTTGCCTAGCAGTTTTTTGGAAGGCATACCTGCAGCATCTTACCTCGGCCGCGGTCCTGCTCTCCTCTTGATCTGACGTTGTGGTGGCTCGACGAGAGCGTGGTTCCCCTACCTGGAGCCCAGACGATCTCCTGTTCGGCAGCTGTGGTCACGGTGGTGCTACACTCCTGGAAGCTACACTCCTTGACGCTTCGAGACGTCAGAGGTGATGCTTGATTCTTGGCCAGAACCTGCTTACCTCGCTCCCAGCCAATTTCTCAAAGTTGGATGATCCTTTGGGACTGGACCGTTTATAATTTGTGAATTCCACCGATTTTTTGTTGAACACTGATATTAATTAGCCATGTACTGTGTTCAACCAATTCTCAAGTTTGGGTTTGTTTACTTGCAGGCGTGTACCGTGTGATGTTCATGGCCAGCCATGGATGACCGAGCCAGCCGTTGATCCATCCTTTGAACTTAAATAAAGCCTGTTCAGTTTCTAGTAGCAAATCCTTTCTTATTTTCCTGATTCGTTGAAATTGGTTATGGTTAATAACTGAAGTCGGAAATTCAGTCATCTCCTATTAGAAACTTAATTCAATATTCATTATTATTGTATATGTCCTCCAGTGCCAATAGCGACTGGCTGTAATTATGAACGCAGTATTTTTATTGAGAAAACAATTCAGATAACAAGCTCCATCGGCCATTGCTGTGTTACAGCCAAGGCATAAATTGAAGCCGCTCAGCCGGAGTATACTGTAGCCGGACGGGTTGAGCTACTTACGGTTTATTGTATGTTGCGAAATTCACATTAATTCCAGTCGATGTCCAGCTCCTTCGAATATGCATGTGTTTAATTTCTAAAAAGATATTGAAAGAGTTCAGTCAAGTAATGGACATCAAGAAACAGTCATTCACAGGAAGTTAAAATATTCATGGTCTAAGTTTTTCAATGTTGATCGAGTATCGATTGGTCAAGGAAGTGTGGAGACGAATATGATTCCGAAAAACTAACAACTTAATTATTTGATATTTTTTCTTATAAACTATACTAATTTTACTTAAAGTATATTCGTATCTCTTATTTCATAAGTATTGTAGAAATTTCTCCCAATTATTTATGCAATGAAACTGCATCAATAATAAATAAGAATTCCTACGGATGGGTATATATGAAGCTAAAATAAAAGGATTAAAGAAAATAAAAGAGCGATCATCAAAGGGTTCCCTTGAGTGAATGAAGGATAAAACTACAATAAACTATACCCACATCAGACTAATATTTGTAAACTTAAATATTAAATTGAGGCGAACACTTAATATTTCGAATAAAAGTTATGATGATGTTGTTGCTTGTCGCCCGAGACTCTCTAATTCCAATTCTCGCCTGAGACTCTAATTATTGTTCGACTTTATCATCAGACTTTGTTTTGCGACCTATTCCTGATTGAAAACTTAGCTACTGGTCCACACAACTCTGTGATTAGGGATAATTTGAAGCTATCAAAATTACTTGGATCCCTTTGTGTAATTTTACTTGCGCTTTATAGTATGATTTTATTTGACATTTATTAGTGCAAATTGAGGGTGCGAATGAAATATGCGACGAAACTTTTCGTACACTTCGCTTATTAATATTGCTTACTCTTAAGCAATAATAGGTCTGGAAATTCGTGAGACCGACAGACGCATATTACTCGTGCCAAGGTTGCAAACATGCTTACTACACTGAGAGAAAAAGGCCCCCTGTTTTGAAACACTTGGGTGTTTCAAATTCTCCCCGTGCGATCGTGCCCAAAGCGAAATACCCGTGTGTTTCAAAAACGTTCAGGTGTTTCAAAATGTGCGATTTTGAAACACCTAGGTGTTTCAACGTTAGAACACCGAAAGAAGTCCACGGAGAATGAAACCTTCTTTTCAGAATTTATGCAAAATCCTTGTCCAGCTTCCAGCGCCTGATGAAATTATTTTAACATATTCTAAACCTCCGGTCGATCCCAGTTTAATCCATGGCCGCCTCCATACCAAAATCATGAAAACTATATTTCTCCGTCTCTATCTGAATTCAACGCTTTTCTCCTTCACAGCGATATTAGTCACATATTCATCCTTTTATACACATATTTATTACACAATTTATATCGGTATGTACAATCATCATGAAACTACACTCTTTGCTCTAACCTCTATCGAACTCTGGTTGAAGAAACTATGAGTCGCCCGCCGAGATTCGATCCTCTGCCAAGACTGTAACCAAACGCTCGCGAGCAGGCGCCTTAGTCCACTCAGCAATGGAGACGGCAACTACATAGAGCTGCCGTGTTTGTTTTGTCTTGCGCGCGGTACTACCAGAATAAATCTTCGATTTTATGATCAACTTGTGCGATTGAATGGTATAGACGTCGTTCGTTAACATACCTATTGACAAAAGAACAGCAGTGAGTTGAAACAAATTAACCGAATTGAGTTGGGCCAATTAATCGTAAGCAGTATAGATTCGTGGCATTCATGAGCGGCGGCTCCACACAACCACCTCCTCTGACAGCATTCGGCGCACTGACCACGCGACGCTTGCCGCACAAATATATGCGCGTCAAGCTCGAGAGGTTTTGAAACACCCAAGTGTTTCAAAACGGGGGGCCTTTTTCTCTCAGTGTAGTTAAGCTTATATTACACGTTTGCTCAAGTGTAGTGTCATGCAAACAAACTCGATTGAATTCATTTTGAATATGACGACCACGAGTTAAAAAGTATTTAAGATGGTTGCATCCTTAATTTGGATATCCATGCGATTAATTCCAGCAATGCTCTTTTGATCGAGCATTGCCTAATATATTTGATCAAAGGTGGAGGTTGAGCTGCGTGCTCCAAGGCGATCCAGTTCTGCGCATTACAGCCTTCAAATTAGCCGGCAGGCACTAAAAAATGAAGTCATAGATCAGTGAAATTGCTCTGATGTTCAAGCTTAAGAATACCCTGAATCAAAATGCGCATCAGAATTCAATTTGCGGATTATTGATGGGCTTTTTGTCGCTTCATGTCTTGTACTCCATTGCAACCAATTATGGTACCATATTTAAGGATCCTTAAGGTTATTTTAAATCGGAATAATTAATGCTAAAACTTTATTAGGAATAGTTTCCAAAGCGCCCTCGAGGTATAGCTTTATTAATCATGGCTATAAACCAGTGTGACGAAGAAGGCTTGATGTTTGTCAATTATGGCTGATTAGCAATCTATAAATGAAGCAGACCGTATATTTTCGTATACGGTCTGCTGGAACAGTATATTGAATTTCGTGTCGCGTCCGCTCTCGCGATTTTTCCTTATGAATCACAATTTGAAAAAAATTCTCATGCAGAAAATTACATGATACATCCAATGCTCGCTAGATAAGTATTTTTTGTCATTAATTAAAAATCATCTGCTAAAATTATTCCTTCATTATATCGACAAAAGAACAATAATATTTTAAAATGGATGTACGGACACAGTATTAAATACTCATTGCGTGTATCCTTATGCCCATCTATCCTTATTAGGATATGAGATGACCTGAAATGGGCCTCATGTCTACACCATCATGTGCTTCAAAATCACCTATGATTTTATAAACTTTTTAACTTGAGAAACATTTTGTTTTTTGACCACATAGTCATGGTTTAGTCGTAGCTGTTGAAATATAATTGATAATTTAAAAAAAAATCAAGCACAAAAACAAGTATTTGATTTATGATTATGGCATTTTGCTTGACCCGCGTGCCCTCCCAACTGTCTCCCTCGTAATAACAGGTCGCTGGAAAATGAGACTCTGCATGGGTAAAAGTTTGAGAAAAATTCTCATCAGCAAAGGGTCTTCCTCTTATGAAAGGCGACGGTGTGAAATTCTTGCGCTAACAATATTAGGCAGACGACGAGCCTGGAGGACAAACCTAATCTTTCTTCCTTCACGAAAAATTTTAAGTTTTTAATATTAGACATACATCGTTTCAGCTCTTTCGTTGGTATTGAAATGTCATGATCAAATGCACTGGCAAATTATATATATCACGATTTATTTCTCATTGGTAATCGCGTTGAATGAGCGTTTTTTATCAGCTCCTTTTGTAAGTCACTGAAAAAATGTAAAATATTGCGTGAGCGTGTCGTTTCTGTCTAACGATATGTTGCGCCACAAAGGAAACTGAAAGTTTGTCTGCAAAATAATGTCATTTTGATCATAGTTTTTGCCAGAATATTGATGAATACTGGAATGTAGTTGTACTTTTTTCGGTTAGGAAATTCACATTAATTCCAGTCCATGTCTGGCTTTTGATCCAGCGTTTGATTGAAAACTAATTGGATATTTTCTGGGTGTACTTTTTTTATCCATTTCATAATTTCGGAGAGTTTGAAGGAAATAAAATCCAGATCAACCACATTCGATGGAACAAATGAATTTATTGAACTTTAAGCTTTCACTGCATACCATGCAGTTTAAAAATTAAAACAATTTTGGATGTATTGGCTACTAAAGCTTGCATACCATTCCTTTAAATCGATTCGTTACGCACAACTCTATCGTGGGTATAGCGGCAGGCTGGCAGCGCTCAAGTGTCCTGATGAGCAAAACCAACGCTCACTATAACCACTTTTTTACCCAGAAATCATAATGAAACTTGCACAGGGAATGTAAAACTTTACAAACGTGGAACTTGACAAACGGCAAACGGACGCTGATCAATCTTCCGTTTACGCTTCACTGGACACGTGATGCTACGGTGCTACCCTCAAGTCTTCGTTCATACTACTTTCCTATCCGTAATCTCTAGTCTCGATTGAAATGCTTTCTAAAACATTGCAACTATCCTAACATCAAAACATTAAATTATCACAAGAAAAATATTCAGTATAAGTAAAATATTGCATTAATAAATTGCCATTTGAGCCAGTTGACATATGAAAACAAGCCTGCATGATAAAGTGCTTTTAAATGCCATGTTAACAAATAAATATGAATATTGATATAATATTAGTATACACATCTTTACATTTTCAATTGAATAGCGCTGTTTTCCAACCTAACTGTCGTTAAAATCTCAGCTTATTCCACACTATCCTACATTATCCCCCAATTCGACCATATGTTGCGAGAGCGCTAGCGTCGGCTATTTCGTGGTCCATCCCGGTTCGGCACGAGCCTCTCTTTCAATCTTTACAGTAACTATGAAATTAAATGCAGTTTTCATGGCACTTGCGCTGTGGCGAGGATAAATTTTATGATTTTACCTTCACCCGTTTTAAATTAAAACGGGTGAATTCAGGTGAATACAAGTTTTAATGCCATATTGCGCCGTGGCGAGGGTTTTTTAACAATCTGTCGTACTCCCATTTTCAATTAGGTTAGGTTGCGTTCGGTTGCGTTGGATTAGTTTAGGACTTTAGGTGTGGAACTACCCGTTTTACCGTTTTAATTGAAAACGGGAGTAGATAACATTGAGAAACAAGTCTTCGATCTAGAGCAATTAATGAGCATCTAAATGTACGTATTTAATTTCATAATTATTGGTTACAAATTGACGGAAAAAATCTTTCCGAAGCGGCTTCGTGATTGCCCACTCTGCGGCTCCAGCTAACGCTCCCTGACTTTCGTCCGACCGGCTCATAAGTCATAACCCCTGAGAGCTCCACTGTATTGGGTGGGGCGCCAGTCCAAATATTTTACTTTCTTCGTTGGTGTTGAAGCCAAATTTAATTAAGGCTAGTCTGGCAGCTACCAACTTAATCAGTAACTTGGCGAGCCAAATCAGTATGGGATAATTGGAAGCGTCAATGTAGATTAAAGACATATACGTGAGTCGCCTAATATCAAGGAGTACAACTGTATTTTTGTCTGCCTTGAAACATATTCCGTTTTTTATCGTGGTATTTCACTGTATAATTTTACCAGATGCGGAGGGACGATCTTGTGGCTGAATTACAAAAGAGTTATGCTTCCATTTCATGGAATTTTCATGACGCATCCAACGAAAACAAACGTGAACATTGCAAAACAAGAAAAGTGTTTGTTATTGACTGCAAGTTTAATTTTATCAGCACGACCACGAAGATCTAGTGTGAATTCTCTATTGCTTGCTTATTCTGTTTTTAAATGGCCAAAATGATGTCCATAACAGATTTCAAATATTAAGTCCATTCTCTGTGTGTTTTAAATTTAGGTAGCAAAACGCTGGAATATAAGGTAATCTGTATTTTTCTTTAGCTTCGATCGCTTGTGGTGTAGATTAGTCCATATTGTGCTGTAACTCATGTTATGAGGCCCTTTGAATCAAGAGCCTAACATGTATGGACACGTAAAGATCACTGCAAGATCAGCGTTGCAAACAGCCAGTAGGAATATTTCCCGACTAAGCCTTCTATACCTGCAAGTCTAACGAAAATTTCGACACGTGCTGATGCAATTGCGTTCGGTAGCCCTCCTCCCTGGACCACTTGTTTTTCTCCAAGAACCTTCATAAACGTGATATCCTTATGTCACCTTCATAGACGTTACATCCCGAATGGACCTGTAGTATCTGCATGCAATGGATCAACATGCAATCTAACTTCCAGATTGGCTTCTGGACGCAATAACTAGACTTTTAATTGCTATTCAAATTCGCCTAATCCAGATGTATTTCTCTGTGTCAAGGCTCACTCAAACCAATCTCGGAATTTTGATCCGCACTCACCAAGCCAGCCAGTCACCAGTCTCAAAATTTGTTATTTAAAGTAATTAATTAAATTTACAACAGCCATATCCCTGCTCGCGACCAAAACACAGTGAGCACCATGCCTTTAATAACCAGTAGGAAGGAATTTTATAATGGAAGGTGTGATCTAAAAAGCAACGATTCCTCAATTATCTTTTATTCTTCGTCAGTTCGATAAAACATTTTTCGTGCATCAGCAAACGGACTGTCGCATGAATTATTGCTCCACTTCCTGAACTAAATATGAATTGTACGTCTACATCTACACTTCTACAGGAAACTTCTGTAGCACGGAATGGCACTCTATAAGGTCTTGTTTATTGGCAAATGAACTTTTATCTAAACTCCAACTCACTAAAACTGAGGCTTAGCTCACGAAATTTGGTTCCAGTTAAGGAGGCTATGATATGTTTATGTAAACAAAAATTTTCTGGAAGAATAATCAGAACTGTAAGAGAGTCATTCTAATTTGTCTACTGCGGCTGAACATAATTTTAATGAATAGAATATTGAATAATATAACATTGACATCCCCATCTGCCTAAATACTTATAAACAACTTAAGATTTTTCAAGTGTTTGTTATTTCGTTATTTTTTGATGAGCTTGATTGCATGACTTGGATCAAAACTTGCAAAGAGACAAATATTACAATAGATTGATGTTAGATCAATCTTATATCGTCCGTTAACCTTTGTCTATTTCATTTCATACATGGCGTAGCAATTTTACGGTATATTTTATTGAATTCCAGTTATGGGAAGCTCAGCTGTTAATTTTTCTGGTTGATAAGTATACGCGTAAATAACTGATGAAGGAAATCGACTGCTTAATTTTATGCGTAAAAATTTGCCAAACCTCTAAAAAATTCGTCTCCTATATCCATTTTACGATTAAAGCTTCAAAGTAACCAATTCAATTTATAAGATCAGCTCAATTTCGTAAATTCGCAGTAATTATCCAAGTAGGGTGCATTCTGAACGTCATAACACACCAATTGTTCTGAAACCTCAATATAAAGCATTATAGACGCAAATAACTTATTGCAATTAATCGATTGTTTTAACCATTCGACATTATTTCATTTGCATGAAAACGGTTTTCATTTACAGGATTTCAAGAAACTTATAGACTAAACGAATGCTATCAAAAAATGCACAAATTCACCTAGAGGAAAAGTTTCTTGAAGTCCTATACCGTTGATGGCTGCGCAGGATGTACTAGAATAAATATTTGAGTTGCCTCCATGATTGCTTATGTATTTTAAATGATAGATCCTGCTGCTATGGCTTCAAAGACTCGCAGAATTGTATGCAGTAACTTTTGTACACCTATAGACGACAACTTTGATTAAACTTTTGGCTACATTACATCTGAACCAACATAAGATACGCGAGCTATGCCATTATTTAAAATTTGTAATCCAGTTTTTCTTTGAGCTTTGTAAAGGTTAAGTGACATTACGGCATACAAACAGATGAAAATTCCCAACCGAACGCGCTTGAACAATCCCAGAATGCCAGTGCAGAAGACAATAACTTAGTGCTTGCATTGAGGGCTTTCGGTCTACGTTTTGTTTAGACATAAGTTAGATTTGGCCGATGCCTGCAACTCTCAATATTTTCTGAACGCTAAAACATGCGAAATAAAATTGCCTTGGCAATAGCGGTAGAAGCTTGAATGGCTTGGAAACCCTGAAAAAATATTCTTCTAGGTTAAAACTGAATCATGGGTTTACGAAGTTACGAGGAAATAATTTTATTTAATTTATAGAAGCACAAAGAATTTGTGGGATTTACAACTAATAAACAATTAAATAACTATTCATGGCAACATACAATTACAACGAGTGCCTTGAGTGTTTTTCGAAGACATTCATTCAAATTTCTGCATTAAAATAAAAATTATTCCCGTTTTATGCGAGGTTTTGAGTCACAGTTCGGAACAAGGAATTTAGTATTTGAAGCAATCTTAATTAGACAACAAGCGGCTATGTGGACTTGCCTACAGTGTGCCAATGTACGTATATTGTTGAAAAAATATAACTCAGTACTCACTGCAGCGAGTGACAGAGAGCGCATTTTCTCGTCGACGAAATCGTGAAGTCACGGACGCACAGAAGGACGGACGGACGGACAGATGGACATGACGAGCACAATAGGGCATTTTTCCATAAATGAGAAAATGCGCTTAAAATATGAATTAAAATACATGTAATATCTTTCTATTACTCATTTAATCATTTTATTAAATGCAAAACAGCATTTTAAATGATAAAGGAAAAATAATTAATGAACATTTGGCGAATATGAGAAGTAAATATTTATGAAATGATAGTTCCTTTTTACAACATTTCTCTATAACTTCACTTCTTGTTTGTCTGTCGCAAATCTTACAATCGACATTTAACACTTCTACCTGTCCAATCGATCTGAAATTTTGCACACTTGCGTAAAGTCGGAGACAATGTTTGAATCAATTGACAGAATAAATAATTTTACAAATAAAAAAAATTCAATACTAAAAAATTATAATTTTTTGGAAATTCAAAAATAGAAAAGAAATTTAATTTACATTAGTAAGATCGGAGACACTGGTCTCTTTAGAAGTGTTGTCTTAAAAAATAATTTTTAAATGCATATTTTTACATACGCTATACAATCGGATCGTTGCAGTCCTATGACTATAGTACTTGTATATAGTCATAAAAATTCCATTCACCATTGTGTGTTCCATACACACATGGAGTTACGCCTAAGAACTGAACAAGAAACGGCCGAGCTGTATAGGAGCACGAGGTCGAGAATTGTTATGCTCCCTGGAGTCGTTCTAGCCACAATTTCGGCGGCCGCAAAGTCCAGTTATTGTTTTCATAATGACGAGTCGAGCACCGTTACGTTCACAAATGAACACTGCTTTCTTGCGAGTACCCTGACGAACAATGCAGAAGAAAGTCGTAACTTATTTTAAGCTAAAGTTATCAACAACAATGACCCTCAATTCATATATTTATTGCAAAACTTGGCAAAACATATGCAGCTGGTAGTTCCATTAATACCAACAATTTTTCAAGGAACGTAAATTTTGTTACAAAATCGATTCCGTGAAGGCAAGAGGCAGATATTTTGCATTTGTTCATTATATTGTAAAGTAATATAATAAAATATTAAATTTGTGATATGATTAAAATATAAAATCCCTTTTAGACTCTGATGAGCCTCCGTTCAAGCATTTGGTCATTGAATTTCCCGAGTCTGGTAATTATTACGTGCGGTAAATCTCGTCCAAGTCACGATGGTCATGCCCAACGGCGCGTGTGGCTTACTACGTGACGCTTAAACTCTAATTGTTCTCTAGATTATCACAATTAATAAAGACAATAAGATTATCATAGCTGCGTGTTGCAATGATACAGATATCGCTTGATTTGAAAAGGAAAAACGCGCCTAAAACAGTCGGTACAGGTCTGTTGTAAACCTACGGCGTACCTATTTAAAGGATGATATCATTTGTGCCCACCAGTACTCAGATATCAACACAATGATTGAATTTCAGCGGGATCCATAATTCCAACTATCACATACCTCTAAAAAATTACGCCGAATACTATTCAAACAGCCATGCAGAGCAAAGCAGCCCGCAATTGAGATGTTCTTTCAAACTTTAAAGTATCTTGAGTTGTCGGTGGCTAAGAGGATTGCGTATCAGAAATCAGGTACTTAACTCATCGAGTTCTGCTGCCTTCATTTTATGTTCGTTTATTCAGTAGCAAATGATACGGTCATCTTTAATAGACTTCGCAGCAAGTTAGCTGAACATTCTTCCAGCAGCCTGAGCAGCCAGCAACCGTGTTGAGCGTTACAAGATAAGGCCTGAGAAATTGCCTCCTTCGCCTCCTTGTTGCGAGGCTGGTCGAGCCTCACCTCATAGCTCTCTGAACGCGAAACTGGCGAAAAGTGAACAAGAAACTGACGAACAATTAAAGTAACATTTACGGAAATTATTTGGGAAAAACAGCTGTTTATTCGCGGATGACCTGACTTGACAGACTTTTCATATTTCGTCAAAAATTCATTCCCCCTCATAAATCTTCTTCGTTGCCGAAATTTTATGATAGTGTTGAGTTATTTTGATATGCTCGTACTATAAAACTTGGAGTTTATATAAGATCCTCCATAAACTTATTGTGTGTTTTATATTTAACGCTAGCACCGGCTGAAACATTCTCAGAGAACCGAAGACGTTTTGATATTTTCAGGCCTTGTTTTCACCCAACTATAATGAGTCTACGCTGCTTAAATAATGGCTCGTTTGAAATTATGGTCTTGAAGGCATACATCAGATCTTATAGCTTGCTTAACATGCATAAACTTCAATGCATCGACATGTCATGGCAATTTTTTAACCGCTCTTGTGCACAACAAGAGTTTGTTGGACAACCTAATAATAATATCGAACTTTTCAATTTGTAATATATTAATAACATTTACATCCTTTATGTTGTTTGCCCGCTTTTATCTTATGAAAATAATCATTTTCTTAAAAACCTCCGTCGGAAGCTAGTCCTGTCCCCAGAATGTAGAAGGCCATGGCGAGCCGAGCGTTGATGTGAGAGCGGCCTGACGCGTCATTACGTCTCAATCTCAGAGCCTTCATCAGGTTTACTCGCCTCTCCTCAGTGAAAATTTATAGACGTGTCAGCTTCTGATTTGAAGTACCAGAAGCTGGGGCGACTTTAAATTTTGTTAGGGGATCAGCCCTCCAGGAATAACTATCCACAGACTACTTTGCAATGAGGTACCACCCTGCTGACGGTCAACTGTGACGTGCTGACACTGTTTTAATAGATAGATTTCTAATGAATGCTTCAAGTTCAACTAGCTTTAACTTGATATTGTGGGTTGGCCGGCTAACAGTCAACTGTTATGAGCTAATATTGCTGGAATAAATGAATATCAAGTGAACATTTATCTTCAACTGACTCCTACTAGGTATGATATATAATTTTGAGATTAATGATATACAGGATTCCCCCAAGCTTGATATTCAGGATTTCTGTATTTTACCAAGATTAATTTCAAGATGGGATTTTATAATATGGATTTATGGATTCTGATGTACAGTAGGTTGACCAGGATTATGGTTTCGTGATATATTTTTAAGTAATGATTATTATGATAATATTTAAATGATAAATTATATTGAGTCAGTTTATAACTTTAATTACCTCATTACAAGCAATCTCGTTTTATTACTATGATAATAATAAGTCCGAACTATCGGGCTTGATCTATTGGTTGAATTATTTGTCTTCAATATGATGTCACTATATCCCTATTAATTTAATTCATTAATCATCTATCAAAACAGCATAACTTTGGTTAGTGCTGTCAAATATCTTTAATTAAAACCATGTGTGGTTCTTCAACATGACACAATCAATTGCCAAACCATAATGGAGGATTATAATAACATAAAATCATGTTTTACTATAGAAGTTTTGGAAATTCCGGAATTTTTTGTGCTTCCTTCCCAGGTTTTCATCCAACAGATCATTCTTCCATTAAATCAAGCATGGTTTGCTGTTATAATTCGGCATTCTGGAATATTCTTCTCTCTCAATATGAAGTATACAAAATTACACTGAAGATCAGAAACTGCAGGTGACAAACATAGAGAACGGGGCTAGAACGCTGCGGTTGGAGGGTATATACAAGTGTTTTAAGTTCGTAAATGTCGATGCGGACAATTTATTCGACAGTGCCAAGGAAAATATTCCACGATCCACTCCATTCCACGGTCAACCTAAAGAGATTTCTCTGTCTATGCTGAAAGACCACAACCGAGCTCGAATTTAAAAGCACAGTAACAATCTCTTCGGGAAATTTGGCCGCACATGATGCGACCAAAGCATGTACGACGAAAATGATGCTTGAACACAAGGTTCGGGATTCAGAGACATTTCCGAGAACACTCAGGCAGTTTTTGGCCCTATAAAATGTGTAAAATTTTCTATCTCACTGAGTCTCTTCGTCCTACTTTATGTTTATTTATGTAAAACATTTATTTGTTTTCTTAGAAGCTACCAAGCTACAAATTACAATTGTATGGGCATTTCTATTTACTTTAGTGAATCAAAAATGACCAAACTAACAAATTCCGTTAAAAATGGTAGAATATCTATATTCTTAATTGCTAAATCTCCTTCCACTTTCTGCCATTTATGCCCACTGGACTGTCTTTCATAACAACAAGCTTGTATGCAGCAAGCAATATCAACGCCGTAACAGGTTTGTTATTGCCTTGCCTTAGAACAAACAAACATTTCATCAGTCCCAGTAGACCATCTTTCCAGCTCCGAGATATCAGCTCTTAACTGATTACTTGGTCTTTGACAAAGGAACATCCGAGTGAAAATTATGCCATAGAATAAGATGGGCATTATCAAATATTGGCCTAGCGTTACGAACCTATCCCCTTCCAAAATATAATAACGACGTGGCTATTTAAATGAAATATATGAAATGAATATATATGAAATGTAATGAAATATATCCTCTTTAACGCAAAATCAGCAAAATATTCACAGGCACTGCTTCAATCACAGCTTCTTAATTCAAATTATAAAAAAAAATATTTAATTTTTTCGCAGCTAGGAATGCACACCAGCTGGCTTTAAAAATTTTACTAATAAATTACATAATGAAACTGGTAATAAAAGAAAACTTCACGGTTAAGTTACTGTCCTGCAATTTTTTTTATTTACGATTCTTTCAGTAAATGTTCAGCATCTACGCACAGTTATGTCGCTGTAATGAATTTGCGTCAGGTAATTTTTGAGTAAGAAGTTGAAGCAATCACTGAAAAAGTATTAGAATCCGAGGTAAATATTCGACATGAGGTCACATTTGTAACATGAAATATAAACTAATTATCGTAATAATTGGATTTGTTGGATGAATAATTAAAATAGAGTTGCACTATAGGAAGACTTGTAATACGATTTATGCAATATGATTTTTGCAATATGATTTATATTATAACTCCAACTGAAATAGGTTACATTACTCCTTTTATGCATGTGTGGTCATTGGTAGGCAAATATACTGTAGAAGCACAAAACGTAATCAAAAAGTACTATTTTGAGCAAGTACAGTTTGCAATAATAAATTATTGGGACATGACTGCATGAAGTCATTCCTTTCTTTCATGACGAATATGTTACGCAGACTTGTAATTTACTCGGAAATAAGGTCAGATGTACAAGTACACTCATGACTATTGACGTACATAATTTACTCGAAAATAAGGAGTCGCACTCAGCTCATGACAAATGCCGGACATGCCTTACTCGTATTAAACGCACGGTTGCCGTGAATGACATAAACTTCTCCGTGCAATACAGACGTAAAACTCACACATTTCTCCACTGACATTGCACTTAACTTATCAAGCTTTGAACCCTATTCGTATTTGACAATAACAACACACAATTGTTTTTCGACTTGTTTTGACCTTGACTCAGCTAACTCCAATCATTTCTATTTGAGAAGAAAGTCCCCTATACACTAAACGCATCACACTAGTTCCAAAGGAAAATTTTTTTTGTTTTGAACATTTATTGAACAAAACAAATAACGTCGCTCATAAAAAGCACCCCTTTGCATAAATTACGTATTTTATTGACAAGCACACGCACCGTTACGTCAGCATGAACCAATCTAAATTGATTTCATTTCTATTGACGGTTCATCCTTCATCCCTCTTGTATAAAATGTTTTCAATTCATTCACGAAGTTTCAATTTTAATAGAGCAATAAACAATTGTTGATTCGAGGCATCTCGATCTGGCTGCCATTAATATGGATAGTAATATCGTAGAATCAATTAAATGGCTACGTTTTCCGTCGTTTCAACTTGGCCCATTTCAAGTTCACTTACTCTAAGTTCAGCCACTTCAGGTTTAGTCGTCTAGCCAACTTTTAGCACATGGGATTCCTCCACCCGCAGGCAAATTTCAAACACATGTTCAAACACAGTGCTAAAAATGCTACAGCAGAGTTTGCGTCCCTTGAGAATTCCAGTAACAGGCTAGAGAAATTGCAAATAATTTCGTTATAGCTGGTTTATTGACAATAACAATTCTATTCTTAACGTATTCTTCCGCTTAAATCGCAAGTTCACCAAAAATCTGAGAAGTAAAAAAATGCAAAGCCAATTCATTATATCTTCATTGAAAACGTTTCAGCGAAAAACTCCATCATCAGTTCTAATAAATTCAACAAATACAAGCACAATCAGAGAAAAAAGTCTGAAACACAATTGATTATATAGTTATTCAGCTATTATGAAGTTATTCCTGCAAAGATGCGGTTGAACCGAGCTCCTAAATACTGTGGTGCTCGTTGCGCATCGTCGTACGTCGGAATGAAATGCCGCTTTCTAAGCCTCCTCACAACTGTGAGCCTTTATGCTGAGCAATGCGACGTGACTGTGCGTGCGATTTCAAAGTAGTCGGTTCCACTCTTGTTAGTTCGGAATCTAAGGATTTTAGAACTGTTGCATATTTTTCAGCTGAAACCATGTCTTAATAACGTTTGCGGTTCTTATTTAAAGCAAAAGGTTTACATATTTCGTTGTCGCCTGCTCGTTTCTTAGGATTTCATCTCTTTCGTGTATATTTAGATTTTCAATTGAATTCTAAATTAGATAATTAATAATTACAAATCGCAACGTCCTTTTAATCCCCAAACCAAAAATGGACTGAAACTCATAGGACTGAATGTAGTTTTTAAGAAATTCCAAATTTCTGCCTTCGAAATCGATGGTTGAATTGAGATTAGATTTTCTTTTCTGATTGTAATGGTATTCTATACATTTTGAGCGTATTTTCTCATTTATGGAAAAATGCACTATTGTGCTCGCCATGTCCGTCTGTCCGTCCGTCCGTCTGTCTGTCCGTCCGTGACTTCACGTTTTTGTCGACGAGAAAATGCGCTCTCTGTCACTCACTGCAGTGAGTACTGAGTTTTAACTGAGTTTTTTAAACTGATAATGGAGCTAATCTCCGAATCGTTTTCAATGGAGATATAGTGAATTTTCTTATATTTTTCTCTAATATTAAATTTTTACTATCACTACGGTATTATATCACAACTAATGAGATTAAATAGAGTCAATAAATCCCGCGGTTACGCATGAATGCCTGCAATAATGGAATTAACTCGAGCTAGTCAAAAAAGTCTTACACCAACCTTTCATCCGTTGAAAATTAATCACACCAGGTAATCGCTTACCCGGATATAAGGATTGTCCAAGCTGGCGTAAAAACAACTTAAGATTTTAATAATGTGCGCTGTACAGAGCTAGTCTTGAAATGCGTCACGACAGATACGACCGCTATCATGGCCGACAATTTCCCCCATGCTACTAGCCTTTACAAATACACAAATATTTTTCTGCGCACTGGAGCTATGATCGAGTGGCTTAATAGACGGAGCTTAGTGCCGGTCATCCAATTAGTTGCTTTTGTTTTCCCTCTGAAGAATAATCTCATTTTCCAATGAAGCTCATAGCGTTTTAAAAAATTTTTCATCCACGCAACGATTGTACGTTAGATTCATATTAAAATTATTTCGTTAAAACAAGATCACGTCAGCGAAAGACAACGCATGTAACAAGCAGTAAACTATGAAATAAAACTTCTAACTTCAAAGTAAACCTATGCATTTCACAAATTAAGTTTCCTAGAAAATTATCTAACAGTGGACTTAATGTAGTATACAGAATATTCTGAGAGTATTGTTGAGCTAATGAAATAAATGAAAATACTCTCCTAGCTCTTAAGTCGATTGCTATCGATACAACTTAAGCATTCCACGAACAATTATACATACATATTTTAATACCCCAGTCATTCAGGTTTTACGTAATAGAAATTTCATCATTGAGAACATCTATGATCGAAAAAGCTAAACAACAAAATAAGTTACCAAATTTATAATGAATAATTCAAGGTTAAGTTTCAGGGTTCATTGAAACTTTCCGGGCATGTTAGGGAAATTCAGCCTCTAATTTCGGAATAAATGGAACTGAATCATAAGTTAATACCGCAAGATGTCCTACATTTCACACAATAAAATTTCACAAAAGAAAGGACAATGCTAGAGAGAATTCCAAAAATTGAATATATTAGCAATTTAATTAGTTATTTTATTTGTTAAATCCTTCCGTATTCAAATGCCATGTTTTAATGAGTCCCGGTCATGGTTAATATCCATCCAAGAAAAACTTTACTGGTGATCGAAACGTCTTTTTTATAAAATGTTTGATCATGCATGTAATGACATCAAAATGCACGAAACAAACATACAAATTAAAAACCAACCAAAAACTGTATTGAAGTAGCTAGTAAGTTTTACAGAGACTAAACTAATTGCGCTCTAGGTAGTGATATCGAAAAGTTAATTGAAGGATTTTTAGAGAAAGTTTTAGTGAAACGAGCCTGTTTAGATCGCTATAATGAACTAGGGCACTGCCGCTGCACTGTCACATTAGGTAGCTTCTGGGAACAGAATTGCCCCAGTGTGCATTGTGTAGCAAACAAAAAAATTGCTTGCAACAAAAAAATGTGCTTGCAAAAATTTTAGTGTTTTTTCGCGTAAATATTTTACCTATCAAAATAATGCTTTCAAATATACAAATTTATTTTGACAAATGACTTCCTGGCCTGTTATAAATTTTTGTCCAAGTTTGCGTGCTTGTGGTTTTGTTTGTTTACCGGTTTGTGTGTATGTGTTTGAAGTCTGGCACTGGTAATATACAGGTCCTGTTCGAGCTCGTATCCTATTTATCGTGTCTATAATCAATAATCGAAACGTTAGATGAAAATAACAAATATAGTACTTAACATCTATGTAAGCAGGCCCTTGACCCATAATTGTATACTTATTCAGAGAATACAAGAAAGAATTGCGATATCAAAAGGGAAGAGTTGGATAAGAATTTCTATTTTTGAAGCCATATATGTATTTAATTTGCGCTCATGAAATAGTTGTTTCCAAATTATCGAACGAAAAGGGAAAGGTAACTTCTACGTTCTATGTGAAATGAACTAGCCTTTCATTAACTTGCACGCATTGCATTTAGTATTAATATGATTCGTTATAATGAGTATTATGGTAACGGGATTCTCAAATTTCATAGATGATTAATCCATACCGAGCAACACCGGGCTAGCCTGCTGGTATATCACAATTCCTAGTGCTGTACAATTTAGGGAACGGCTAGTGTGCAATTGAATTATCCGCAGCAATTAGTCCGCCTTAACAATATTACAGCGATGCGTCATAATATCGCAAACTGGTGCCATTCCACATTTTTAATTGAGAGCATAAATTTAGCCTCTCCGTAATAAGTTCCGTTAACACTGATAACATTAATTTACGTTCATGTGAATTCTGTTAAGGTGATATTAATGTTTATTCCTTCGCCGAATGTTACAGAAAGCTTCATCTCATATTCCGATTCAATTCATTCCATCGGGACTCCGAAGCAAAAATCTGTAGGGACTGTAATTCCCTTTCGAAAAGTCATAAATAATTCAGGCGTGTTAGGGACGGCATTTTGTGCGTTCTTTTTTAATTGCTGAACTTTAAATGTTGTGGGCTGTGATCCCTTGCAGAATTTTACATGGAAATTTTAAAAAGACTTGTATGATTTTTGTATTGCGTTGGTATCCTTGCTACCAAGTTCCGAAGAACGCGGCGCGAAACTTCTCAGGAGAAATCAGCGACACTGGCTCGTTAAAGTATCGAATTTCCTAACAGCCTAAAACTTTTGCCAGTTTCGCGGACGAGTTTCCGTTCCGCGCGCCCACGGGGAGATTGCAATTAAAAGGTAATGGATATTCGAGTGTTGAAAATTCAAAAGTTTTGCAAGGAGTGTGCAAGGGGATTAGATGACGTGGCCAGCGCCAGAAATAAAATATGGTGTTTATATTGGGCAGGTGCTCTAATAAGAAACGGCTGTATTGATAAATACAGTAACATCTGTTGTCTTCTAATAATGCAATCAAAGCGATTACGTATCAAAATAACTAAAAATTAGTTCAAATACTTGAGCATATTCTTTGATAAGTTATCGATAGGTAATGCATGTTTGGGAATCAGGTTCTATTCATTAAATTAGGGTGCTTCGCCGGGCAATTACATGTGCGAATGGAATTTATTGAATAACATTACGGTTTCTTGTGCTTATTATTCTTATTCTGCTATTCTTATTTAGCACAAATGCGCATTCAAACTAAACTAGTGGTGAAAGCTAGAAACAATGTAACTAGCATTTGTGGGGCAGTCATACATGTCTGACATGTGAAAGAAACCCGGACGGCTTGTCGAACTGTATTAAGTAGATGCTATATACTATGTTCCACAATAAATTTTACATATTAATATACAAAGTACAATGGGATACATACAATACAAATGAGAATCCATCTCTGTTACTAGGCTCACTTTTTCATTGCGGAAGAATATAGGATCGAAAAATCATGGACCAGCTAACGGAATTCCAAGAATAGTCAATTTAGGGAATTCCGACGCATTTCCTTAGAAGCCAATTGCCATAAAAGCTACATCTGATCCATTTCCCAAGAAGAAACATAGTTATCAGTATACATAAATTTTAACCAGTTTTTATCTGAGACTGCCATAAAATTATTAAAAAACGCATCGAATCGCTCTCATCGACAAAATTAAACATAAAACTACGACATACCTGTATATTTACTATCATAAACAATTTTTTGTGCTCAATACTAATAGCATTTGCATCCACACCAGTTTACTTTTCCAAGAAGTTTCACAACATTAGACTGCGTGTCTTGCAGCAGACAACTGCGTCTGCGTGGACGTGCTCGGAGTCTGAAGATGATCGGAGCCTGAAGCAAAAACAGAGGTGGTGCCGACGTAAGCAATAATAAAAACAAACGTTTCTTTGTTGTTTTTATAATGGAAAATAAAATGGAATGCGGACAAGCGAAATATTTTCATCCGTTGCGCTTCGTGCCAGCGTATCGTTTATTATTCATCTAAACTTCGACGAATTTCCCCGATCGTGGAAGAATTTCTGCCTACATCCTGAAATATTATTTTCTATGCAACAGACCTTGATAATGTTTTCATTTAAACTTTATATAAATCTGCGCTGCCGTAGACGAATAACGTGAACTAATTTTCTACGTAGATCGATGCTTATTGAATAATTTCGAACAATGTGGATGTGCTTGGGATAAATCAATAATGAATATTTGTTCTCTATATGTGATATGCTCTTCATCTGTTGTTTCTTCGCTGCACCTGAAGCGGTTTTATCATTACCCTGGAGATCCTTCATTATGTTTCATCATAGCACCTGATGACCTTTCTTCATTGCGTAATATATTGCATCATTGCGCTGCCGTCCTTTGCATCAATGTGCATGTGTTACCATTATTGCATCATTGCGCTGCCGTCCTTTGCACCGAAATCTTGATGTTATTGGACAAAGCGTTGTGGTCCTCTGCATCGAAACGTTGATGTAATTGCATCCCTGTGCGCTTTGCAGCCATCTACTGCACCCGAATATCAATGTTATTGCATCATTGCGTTGCCATCATCGGCATCGCCATGTTGATGTCCCATTATTGCAACGTCTTTCAGTGCCATAGCCTCTCTCCGTGATGATATTTCATGGCTGCGTCGTTACTGGCATAATTACGTGGATAATCTGCAGAACCAAGACGCGAATATGAGTCAGCTGAGAGGCTGGAAAACATTGATAAAATTTTAGATCGAGGTGCTCTTCGTCTTTACGGAACACAAACCTGGATTGAGGCGCCATCCGTAATGATAGATCATTAATTCTTTTATTGAATAAAAAGAAAATGAATACTTGTTTAAAAAAACATTCACATGATTGCATTTCAAAACAAACTACTAACTTGTTGTAGAGAGAATTTTGATAATCTGCACTGGAAAACGCATAAATGAATGATAATAATAAAAATTCAGAAGCCTAACAAGGCCAAACCGATTGGCCTAACTGCGTCTTTAAATATGCTTCCCTTTCAATATTTATTTGTATTCAAGAAGCAGAATGTTTTTAAAAATAAATTCTTAATTTAAGCCTGTCTCCACGGCAGATCACCAACCATATATAGTGAATTAAATGTTGAAAATGTCGCGGTCACATCTGGAGAATTGAAGACTAGAATGATAAATCAAACAACAGAAACATTATCGTTTATAACAAAAAAACAATTATAAACATATGCAATGGAATCTATTTATATTGTTATAAATTCTTCCTGAGCAGTTTAGCTAATTTGTTTTCAAATTGAAATTTATCTAATCATATTTATAATTTAAATAATGGTAATTAAAACATTCAAATGATAATATAACGATAAAATGAATATATTGTACACATTTAAATCAAAATTCCATACGAATACCGAAAACATGTACCATTCGAATTCTTGGTGTATAAATGAGCATAAATTGTGCAGGAGTGATGGTATAAAGCATGTGTATAGAGCACGCCGTATTTTGGTCATTTCACAATAAATTGTTCGGCTCTCACTCTAGCTTAGCTTCAGTAGAAAGTCGTCATGCAAATACGCCTCTAGAATAGCAATTACGCTTATCCTCTGTAGGCTTGAAGTGCTCTACTTTTCGGTTGGCCTAAAAATTGACACGGCAAAGACTCAGTACCTTTTGCAATTAGCGCGGTAAAAGCTGGAGATGCTTGTTCCGTAATTTGGTTTCCAAATGACGAATGTTCCAAAATTTTCCTCTTCTGAACGAATGCTTCCACAAGATTATTAAGCCGCCGTAATTTCATTATCTGGCCTGTATATAGATAGCACTTATAGAGATTCAAACTTCATACATCAAAAGTTGAGGCCTTATTGTCAGGATTATAATAAGTTAATAAGTTTTACTCTTCATATTCGCTTGAAAATGATTTTGAATTTACTATTATTTAACTTTTTGGGCGGATTAGGAACAATCATGGACAATAAGTAAGTAAAAAAGTTCATAAATCTACAGTTTTATGAATCATATACTAAAATTAATCGCAATCGCAGATATGCCAGAGTTAATCGCAACGTAGTACTAGTACTATCATTTTACTAGAATGGCTAAAAAGGCCTCTTGCTTTGGGTGTTTTTTTTTCAAAATTCGCGTTTTCAGCGCACCGTGAAATGGCTCTCATGTGTCGAATAAATATAATTATCTCCGCGTTTAATCACTAAAAGGGAATTTAACCTACGTATACTTCGGACGCGCATAGTCCTGTTGAACGAACCTGACTTGACTAGTGAGGATGCCGATAGTTAGTCAGATAGTCTGCTCAGTTAGTTTAGTCCGATATTTACTCGTATCTAATCTACTAAGCAGTGAGCGGTTAGAAATTCACCCCTTCCCCTCTATATAAAGTGAATGTTGGTTCATTTGTCTGGTGTTGCCTCTATAAGTCACTCATTGACTAAATCTAATTGGTGACATACAAGCAAACGTTGTAGGGTCAAGACTGTGCATGCATAATATTGGTTTTTAAGCGTTGACTTCGACGTACGTTGTCAGCAAATAAGAATAGCTACACTGTTAGAAAAATTACCGTTAACGGTATATTACCGGCGTTTCAGTGGCCGGTCGGCACGTGAAAAGAAACACCGTGTTATCGTTTTTATTCTAATTTAACACTAGAAATCCGTAAAACATCTGATAAAAACGGCGAAACAGTTTATTTTCACGGAGCGACCGGCCACTAGAACGCCAGTCCCTGTCAAAATTTTCGTGCCGATTAAGGTCGTTTTAGAGGAACTATATTCGGCTTAGGGGTGAATCAGGAGCAAGTCGGCCACGTAGGGTGTTTTGCTTCTATTTACCAGCCTCTTTTGGAAGTCAATTGCCCGGTAGGCCAAATCTGCGTAATATACTTAAAAATAGCAGCTGGTCAAGCTTCGTCATGATGCCCCTGGTCAAACGCTGATGACGCTATCGCACGATCGGGCTGATCAGTTGCTGAACAAGGTAAACTCACGAACAATCGAAGTTCCCGCCATACGGGGGTATGTGTGGGTATACCTCCCGCACCCCCATCCGGACAGAGCATACCGTTGCTAAAATTGAATAGGAAGGCTCCAGTTTGAATCGAACCTTCAATCGATCAGTACGTGGTGAAGAGTGCTCATTGCTCAATGCCTATCGAAAAGGTACTAACCTATTATAGTTTTGTCTCATTCAGAGAGCTTTAAACAATTTGATGCTTTCAGAGAGCTTTAAACAATTTCCTTAAATTATGACGTATTTGACTGGAAAATTTAAATTATGAAGGAAAATTT